>NC_052358.1:40635249-40838361 GCF_009727055.1 Benincasa hispida
ATTCTCCTATTCCATTTAATTCTTAAAATTAAACGTGTAATTATATCTCATATTATTACTAATTTCTTTAATTCTAATTTGAACGTTTCAAATTAACTTATCACGCTACTCTAAAGCTAATCCATTTACGAGCTAGTAGGGGGACCTCGCGGACCTACAGATCATAGGCTCCAACGATCCTAGATTAATTAGCTAATCTTATTACACTGAATTAACCCCATTCATTAACTAATGCGTCACTCCACTAAAGCCCATAATTGAAATCCTCTCACTGTAGATATATTATGTCCACTCGATTTAACCATGATTAGTAAGTTAACCCTTCACAAGTTCTTCCTAATAACGGCTCAGTCAAATATTTGTTTTACCCTCGAGATTACCTCTTGTTTCTTAAGTCCCACTGATCTTTTAATAAACAATTGATTTGTGATCCAATCAACAAATCGAGTCCCTCTCGAGCCAATGAGAGGGTGGGACCCCCTTGTTCAAAACCTGGAGTTAGCACTTAAGGGAATGACCTCTCTACTATCCCTAAAGCAAGTAGGAGTGAATTCCTTCTTGCACCCTATGTCCCCAACTATCTAACCGGTCTTACCCCTGAAATGGAGGTTTATTGAGCCGACGTTGTTGAGCCAACGCTCAGCTATGCAAATCTAAGGATAATTTTGAATAAACAAGAGTTCATAGTTAGCTTAGGATTAAGGTCAAGTTACCCAGGTCATTGCTTTGAAATAGTCAGTCTTAAATAGTAAACAACGTTATAAAGTAAGAGTAACTGATTTCGTGGTTCGATCTTGGCCACACATCCTATACCAACACATAGTCCTTCATGCGTCCACGTCTTAGCTAACATGACACCCTTCAATGTGAAGACCAATGCATAGCCATGCGCCCATGCCTCACAAGCCTCAACACATGGTTGTCCTAGGCTTCAACACTTAGTCAAATTTCCACCCGTTAAGCCTCAACTTAAAGCTACTCAACGGTTACTCATGGTACCTTATGTTCATGGCTTGGCCTCATATCCACGTGTTATGGAGGTTTATCTTATGCGTCCAAGCCTCCACTCAATGCCTAGCTTATTCTTAGGTTCCATACAACCTTGCACACTTACCTAACACCTACGCATGTCTAATTTTGTACTTAGCCAATTTTACCATCATACTTAATTATCCTTAGGTGAGGGTATCACATTTTTCTTATTGTAAGAATTTTCGTGTAATGAAGAAACATGGATCATTTTCATATGTTGGATGTTTAAAAAAAATAGCAAAGAAGATCTATGTCTGGCTGATAATGCAATTACACACATAATACTTACAAATAAAAAAATATTTTTTCAAATTGACAATGTTGAAAGCAAAAGTAAATATGATATCATGTTTTGCAAACTTGATAGAAGGTTTTGGAAAAGTTAATATTATTTTGCTTAAAGGAACAAAATTTACAATTGGGAATGCATTATTCTCTAATTGATCAAAGAGAAATCTTCTAAGTTTTAAAGATATATGAATGATTATCATATTGAGACTGATAGTAAAAATAATGTAGAATATCTATATCACATCCATTGTCTCAAATGAAAAACTTATATTGGAAGAGTTGCCTATTTTATCTTCTGAATTGTATTATACTCATATACGAGTAATTGAAACATATGCAACAATGAACCTGAAGTTCAAGAATCCAGACATATTTACAATTTGGCATCACCAATTGGGTCATCCAGGATCTATAATGATGAGGAAAATGATTGAGAATTCAAATGGGCACCCATTGAAGAACCAAGAGAATCTTCAATCTAATGAATTACCATGTGATGCTTGCTCTCATGGTGATATATGTGGACCCATAACCCACCAAATGGACCATTTAGATATTTTATGGTATTAATAGATGCATCCAGCAGATGGTCACTCGTGTGCTTATTATCAAGTTGAAATCTTGCATTTGCAAGATTACTTGCTCAAATATTTAAGATAAGAGTACAATTTTCTAATTATACAATTAAGGTCATTCTTCTTGATAATGCTAGTGAATTTACATCGTAAGCTTTTGATAATTATTGTATGTCAGTTAGGATACGTGTTGAACATCCTGTAGCTCATGTTCATACACAAAATGATTTAGCAAAATCATTTATAAAACATTTGCAATTAATTGTAAAACCACTACTTATAAGAGCTAAGCTTCTTTCATTTGTATAGAGACATGTTATTTTGCATGTAGCTTTACTTGTACGCATTAGACCAGTAGCTTATCATAAATACTCGCTATTACAATTAACTTATGGTCATGAGCCAAATATTTCCCATCTGAGAATTTTTGGATGTGCAGTATATGCCAATTGCTCCACCACAACACACTAAGATGGGTCTCAAAGGAGGTTAGGAATATATGTTAGATATGATTCCCCATCAATTATTAAATATCTTGATCCCCCGATGATGTATTTACTATACGATTTTCTGATTGTCATTCTAATGGGACAAACTTTCCAACATTAGGGAGAGGAATTAAGAAGTTGGAAATAAAAATTACATGGAATGCATCATTATTGTCTCATTAAGATCCCCGTACAGATCAATGTGAACTTGAAGTTCAGAAAATAATTCATTTGCAAAATATAGAAAATCAATTACCAAATGCATTTATAGATGCAAGAAAGTAACTAAGTCACATATACTAGCTGCAAATGTCCCATAAAAAATTGATATCCCAACACAACAAGTTGTTACTAATGAGTATGGAACATGCCAGAAGTGTGGTAGACCAGTGGGTTCCAAAGATAAAAATCCTTGAAAATGGAAAATAATTAATAGTGAAAAAGACTTGGTTGAGGATGTAAATACCCATAAAAAAAATCTCGATATGACTAGTGAGGAAGGTGAAATACTTAAAGATAATAATGAGATTTCCATAAACTATGTCATGACAGGAAAAAATGGAATCAAACTAATGTAATTATTGACAACATTTTTACGTATAATATTGCTCTAGATATTATATCTGCAAACGAGGATCCTGAACCAAAATCTAGAAGAATGTCGACATAGAAAAGATTGGCTTTAGTGGAAAGAAGTAATCGAGGAAGAATTAAACTCATTTTCAAAATGTTAGATTTTTGGACCTGCAGTCCGAACACCAGAAAGTGTTAAACCTGTTGAATACAAATAGGTATTTGTGAGGAAAAGAAATGAAAATAATGAGATCATAAGATATAAAACAAGACTAGTTGCACAAGGTTTTTCACAAAGACCTGGTATTGATTTTGAGAAGATGTATTCCTCAATGGTGGATGCAATTACATTAAGATATTTAATTGGTTTGACTGTGTGTATAAAAGTCTGAATATGCATCTTGTGGATGTATTCACAGCATATTTATATGGATCTCTTGATAATGATATTAATATGAGAATCACAGAAGGATTTAAGATACTTGAAACATATATATTAATAAAGTTACAGAGATCGTTATATGGATTGAAACAATCAGGAAGGATGTGGTACAATCACCTGAGTGGATATTTATTTAAAGAAGGATATCAAAATAATCTAATATGTCAGTGTGTTCTTATAAAGAAATCACAATCAATATTTGTTATTAGAATTGTATATGTTGATGACTTGAATATAATTGGAACTCCTGAAAAGCTTTCAAAGGCAATAGATATCTTAAGAAAGAATTTGAGATGAAAGATCTCGGAAAGACAAAATTTTGCATTGATTTGCAAATTGAGCATTTAGCAGATGAAATATTTATTCATCAGTCAACTTATATAGAAAAATTTTGAAAAGATTTTATATGGACAAAACATATCCATTAAATATTCCAATGGAAGTCCGTTCATTGGATATATATATATATAAAGATATATTTCGACCTCGAGAAGATAATGAAGAACTTCTTAGTCCTAAAGTATCATATCTTAGTGCAATTGGTGTAGTTATGTATCTTCGCTAATAATACAGTACCAAATATTGCATTTTTAGTAAATTTATTAGCTAGATATAGTTCTTCTCCTACAAAAAGACATTGGAACGAAATTAAGCATATACTCTGTTATCTCTGAGGAACAATCGATATGGGTTTGTTCTATTCAAATAAATCAAATTTTGATCTAGTTGGTTATGCAGATTTTGGATATTTATCTAATCCACACAATGCTAGATCTCAAACAGGTTATCTGTTCACATGTGGAGGAACTGTTATATCATAGCGATTGGTGAAACAGACTATAACGACCGCTTCCTCAAATCATGCTGAAATTCTTGCAATTCACGAGGCTAGTTGAGAATGTGTATGGCTAAGGTCAATGACTCAACATATTCGTGAAACGTGTGACTTGTCTTCTAATAAAAACCTTCCAACAATATTATACGAAGACAACATAGGTTGCATAGCCCAAATCAAAGGAGGATATATTAAAGGAGATAGAACAAAACATATTTCACTAAAGCTTTTCTACACTTATAATCTTAAAGATACAACAGATTTGTTCGAAGGATAACCTGGTAGACTTATTTACAAAGGCATTACCAATCACAACTTTTGAAAAATTGGTGCATAACATTGAAATGCGGCGAATCAAAGATCTTAAGTGATGTTTTCATGAGGGGAGTAAATATATTGTTTTTTTAGGAGTATATATTATATGAAATATGTACTCTTTTCCCTTCACTAGGGTTTTTCCTAGTAAGGTTTTAAAGAGACATATTTTATATATATATATGGACATCTAAGGGGGAGTATTATGAATATTATAATAGAAAATAGATGACAATTGCTTAGTGTCCCAAAAGCCATGTGCCACAATTCATGTTATCTATATGCCTTGTAGTTATTCATGTTTGGTGTTCATGTAAGTCCACATCCTACTTCCACTTTCCCTATAAATAGTAGAATTTGGTGGATATTAAAATCACACATACGTTGGTGAGAATTTCTCTTCCATTAATTTTCATATTATCCAATTTCATGATTTTGGTTATTTTATTTTATAATTTAGGTTTTATTTATTTATTATTATTATATAAAAATATTATTATATTATATTTTTCATATCCATATTACCGTTGTGCTCCTCAATTTCATAACATAATAATAATAATAATAATAATAATAATAATAATTATTATTATTATTAGATCAAATCTTAGGCCAACATAATGATGTTTTCTTAAGAAATTATTATTTAGATTGTTGAATAATATAATATATAGAGAGAGAGGTTAACTCTTATCCTTCTCTCTCTCAAATTCAAAATTTATGAATTCTAAATATTTTATTAACTGAAATTAAAAAACTTCAAATCTCTTATCAATTAAATTTTAATTAATTATCATCTCAATTATATCAATTTTGACTCCAAAAAATAAAATTAAAGAAAATACCCACAACTTTCAAGCCTCATAACTTCATAATATAATTACACTATATGTATAAATGCAAACTTGTTAAATCTCATAGTTTCATATTACTATTACACAAGTTTGTGTAAATAATATAGAAAAACTTGTTTGCAAATATATTAAGAATTCTAAATAAGGGCCAAATATTGGTTTAAATATGATAATAGTTGATACAATATTTTCTAACATGAAATGCAATTACACTATATATGTAAATTTTTAAAAAGTATAATTTATGTAAACAATAATATTATAAATAAACAAGTGTAGGAAAAATCAGAAAAGTAATAAAAAACAATCTTATAAGAAGATTGAAACAAATATTGAGAAGGAAAAAACTGAATAAACAAAGGATAGAAAAAAGAAAAATGGGAGAAGAAAAATATTATCAAAATAATTAATAACTATATAAATGTGCTCACAAGAGCTTAGCTCAACTAGCATGAATATATGTTTAGAACCAAGAGGTATGTGGTTCGAATCTCTCACTACCAACTTGTATGAATATATAAATACGAATAATATAAATGAAAAATTAATGAAAAATAAAAAAGATATTAAGATATTATGGGATAACAAAATAAACGAAAAATATATAAAAAAAAAATTAAAAAGAAAAGATAAAACCAATAACAAAACATAAATTTCCTAATCTCCAATTTTAGTTATTGACAATCTTTTGTTTTAAATAGATACAATATTTTTTGTTTTAATTAGAAATTACCAAAGACTAATTGGTAATACGAAAAAAGCATAGCACACGAGAGCCACTTATTTTAGTAAAATTCTTTTAAATTTCAATTTTACCACTTCTTGAATTGAAACCTAAAATTTTGTTACATACTCCAATTTTCTTTACACTTACTTAAGGTCGGTTTGGTTCGCAATCTGAATCATGTTTTATGTTTTCAAAATTTACGAAGTTGAATGAATATAGTTTGGTAATAACTTAAACTCTGTTTCTGAAAATTGTTCTTGGATTCCGTGGTCGAAATAGTGCAACTTCTAAAAATAAACATTTTTATATATTTTTTTTAATCCATAACTTGACTTTAAAAATTTAAATCGTAGAATTATGATATTTAGAAATATAGTATGTCTTGTTATAAACCCAATTAAATTTTTTAAAAATTAAAATATGAATTATGTAATGTATTATAAATTAAATCAAGTTAAATTCCAAGTTTGGTCCATGTGGTTTAGATAAAGTTAAAAGTTAGTCTATATGATTTTAAAATTTAAAATTTAGTTTACAATTTGATAATCCATATAGTTTGTTAAATCTTCTTAAATAACTCCTACAATAAGGATTATTTCTTAGGAAGTTTTTTTTTTATCAAAATATAGGGGTAAATTATAACTATAAATCATAAGACTTAAATTTTAACTTAGTTCAAATTACATGGACCAAAATTTCAATTTTTCCTATAAATTAAATTATATTTCTTTTAACGCAAAATATATTTATAAATAAATTAATAATAATTTATTATCAACTAAAGTTTAGCTTAGAACTAGTTTATCAATTTATGAATTCGACTACTAAATACATATATAAAAATACGAAATACAACCATATTTTAATTTAATCCTATGCTTCTTTTTGAGTATTATTGTTGAGGCCCAGCCCAGGAGTTGCACCGACGCAATCAACAAAAACCCTAAACCAGTCGTCCACAGAAACCCTAATTCATCAGTCGACAGCCTATAAACTTACCATTCCACATCGTCGTGTCCTCCATTCTTGGTTTTCATCACTTCAGTTTAAGTTTTTATCAGAAACCTTTGATTTTGGTACATTCTTTATCCTTTGGCATGTTTCGTAGTTTTTAAAGCTTCCATTTTTCTTCCCCTTTCAATTTCGATCCTTATCTTCCGTTTCATCTTTTTGAGTTTGATGTTCGTTCTAGTGCTGTGACGATGCTATTTTTATGGACTAGAGTTTCTGATCTGGGTATTATTCCCAGAATCTGATTGATATACCCTTGGCTGTCTGAGCACTTTCTTCAATTTGGTTGATTCGTATTATCTGTTTCTTGACTTGTTTTGATGTTTTTTTTTTCGAATTTGTGTGAACTATGATGATATCTCTAAGGCTTGTTTCTCAAAACATTCGCAGTGGCCGTCTAAGAGCTTTCGCCTTCGCCGGGCTTGAGAGCTACTGCTGCTTTATCCTTCCTTGGATGTCTGAGTTCTTTTAATTCTCTGCTTCCCATTTCGATTAACTTAATTCCCAACATTTTTTTCATGAGTTTCTAGGAATTTCATTTTTCTATCATGTTTAGTTGTTGGTATGAATTGCTTATTTTGTTCCACTTATGTGTTGATGATGACAATTCCAAAGGCTTGTTTCTCAAAACATTCGCAGTGGCCGCCTAAGAGCTTTCGCCTTCGCCAGGCTTGAGAGCTAATGCTGCTTTATTCCTTCCTTGGATGTCTGAAACCTTCTTTTTTCTTATTAACCCTCTTCCCCCCTCACCCGTTTTCATTCATTTGATAATGTGATATCCTTTGGTTTGGACAGTATATGTTGAAGGGTCGTTCTGTTCTCCAACCTATTGTCAATCACCTCATGAAATCCTTTTTTTTCCATCGATTTTCTCCTTTCTTTCTGATTTCTTGAGTTCTTGAACTTTCTATCTCAAATTTCAGTTTTTTCATAAGATTAATGTTTGAATGAAAGTTGTCATATAAATTTCCTAATTTTCTGCAGTGTTTGTCTGCATCTTTCCTTTGTGTATACATGCCTTGTCTGAGCAGTGTTGATTTTTGGCAGCACATTATGTGAGATCATGGTACTTGTCTTTTAACTTTGCTCCATTCTGTTCGTTGATTTTCTTTTTGCATTAGCCTCTTGAATTTTGGTACCTTCTTAAGATAAATTCTGGTGAGTTTCTTGATTATTATTAAGACTATACTTGATGAAGTTTAGTGAATCACTCTAGTATCTTTAATATGGTCATAACTTCCTTGTACTATCTCTTTGGAATCTTAATAGTTTTATATAAACTTATAATTAGTGTTGACATTATTTGGTTGGGGAGCAAGAGCATTAATCCATGTACACTTGTGATTATGCAATCTTTTTGGAAAAAGGATCTTAACAGTGTTCTATCATCATATGGTGTTTTCAAATGATCCTCACTTCATCCTAAAGATGCTGCTCGTTGGCAAACCCACTATAGAAAGAAGAGGAAAATTTGAAGACATTCATTCACCTCAAAGCCTACCTTCTGCTTATTTAGATTGAATGAAATCACAGATTTTCAATCTTCTTTTTGTTTGGACACTTTTAATTTGAGGACATTCTCTTTCTTTGGAGCTCCTTTCTGTTTAGAATTGCTAATTGTAATCTCTCATGGCTATTTCAGCCTTCTTGTACTTGCAAGATTTAACCCATGTTTGAAATTTCTTCCTCAAACTTTTTACCAATTGGAATTTTGAATACTAAATAAGTTATAAAAAGTTTCTGGAATTTGGCTAAGAATTCAACAAATAGGTTAATTTTTTAAAACAAAAAATAAAAAATTAAATGGTTATTCTTTTCCTTCGCAGTTTAGTTATTGAAAAAATGAAATGGATTGGATGAAATTAAATAAATAAGGTAAGTGTTAAAATTGGCTGATACAGGTTATGAGCATAAAGTAAGAACCCATATGTGACAACATAAGTATATATGTTAACACCTCTTCCAATATAAATCTTTCAATATATTGAAGTGCTTGTCATAAAAAAATATAGGGAGGCTTGTGATAGAAACAAAATCTATAACAAAAAAATAACTCATTTTTAACAATTATGAAACTACTTAAAAGTTCTAAGTGCCAAAAATCTTTAAATTTGTAAACTTAAAGGCTCAATTTTAATTAAGGTATAATTTTGAGTGTCCTAATTCTACTATTATTTTTTTAATCTTTTGATTACAAATATATAAGGTAATTTGTTCAGGCACAAATTAAGAAATAGTTAAAGAAAAATCTAATTCTAGGCTAAAGTATCTGCACCCAAATTACTGGAGCACTTGTTAAAATACACTACATCCAAATACAAACTATTATAAACTATATTATTCTAGTCAGCACCCAATAATTTCACATTTGGGAGAGAGTTAAACCATAAACCATAAATTTAGTTAAACCATAAATCTAATTGGTGTAGTTCAAGCAAACAAACAAACAAATTGAATGTGAAATCAACTTCCTACTGAAAGTTCTGCTTTGTTTTTCATTCTTGCATTAGTTTTTCTTGGTTTTAATCTCATCACTCATCACGTATCCTCTCTCGAATTGAAAAAATCAAGGCTAAAAAACGTTTTTATTTATTTATTTATTATTTTGATCCTTTAATTTTGAGAATGTACGTTTTTCATTCTAAGTTTTGAGTTTAGTTTTATTTTACTATCTAAGTTTCTAAACATTACATTTTTACAGTTTTGAATTTAATGTTCATTTGATCAATTCTTTTACCTTTGAGTTTTCATTAGTGTTAGCTTTTTAATAATCTGTGTTAATATTTTATAAATTAATTTGAGGATTGTTTTTAAACAAAAGAAAATAAGCTAACTTATTTATAAATATTGCAAAATGTCATTGTTGTCGGTGATAGATTGATAGATTGTGGTAGACTTCTATCATTCATGGTCGGTGAAGCTTGTTGAGCTATATGATCGTCTAGTACACACGTGTCAACTTGCTCTTGAGTATCCAATACTCTACGTTTACACGATCTGACAAATATTTGTTCGTCTTCTTTCTCGAAGAATAGCAACTCCTTGCCTTGAAGCCTCATCACGAACGACTCATAGATACTCAAACACTTTGAATTTACAGATTTGAAAGCAAGTTAATACGCTCGAAACCTTTACAATTAACTTTAAATGTAAAAGAATTTAAACTAAAGGCTTTATCTCAGGAAAAAAAAAACTTCATTAATCCACGTCCACATAATTTAACAATTATGAAGGAACTCTTATCAAAGATTATCTCCTCATTGTGACAGGGATTATTGCATTCACAATCGAACAGACTTGTTATGAATTTAACAACAAATTACGGCATGCTTGGAACTTTAAACAACAAAAGAACGAGATACATACTAGTTGAAGAACCATTCTTTACCTCAAATCTCGTTCTCGTCAATGGACTGCACCTCTTGCTCTCGCTGTGCAAGCCAAACCAATCATCCATCAAATCGTTGTTGTCTACCCACAAACAGTCTCCTCACGAACAAGGTAGTAGGGAAGATACCACCACTTGGCCAGGAGGTGTGAGCTCTGTTGGATAGAGAGAATGAGGAAGGGTCGATCGTTTACCACGACCAAGCAAGTGGGAGAAATTGGGTGTCTGTCGTATAGACGGATGCTTGATCGTTTAGGTAAAGGTACACGATAACAAGAGCTTGATCGTATAGATGATCTTTTAGGAAAATTCTCGGGTGCGAGATCGCATAAAAAAAAGCTAGATGATCGTTTAGTAAATTCTATGCGATTGTTTAGGAAAGACGCACGTGTGTACACGATCGTTTAGTAAACATTAAGCTGTCGTGTATACTCTTGGTTTGCTATGTGATAGGCAATGTACTAATCCGGTGAGTGAATATCTGATCACTTGCAAAATGAAAACAATTTTCATTTTATCCTTCAGTTACGAAAACTGAATGCAACCTCCCACTAACTCATTCGGTTGGGAGAAAAAATCGAGCAATAATTATCCTATAATTGTTAAAAAATAATAAATATAATCATATTATATTCATTAACCTATGGTTTAAGAACACATCAAATCCAACATATGAACCATAGTCTTTTCTCCTCCACTAGATATAAATCATATTTATATCATTTTCCTCCAAATAATGTATCTCATACATAATGTCAACCATATCATATATAATTGACCCGTTTAATTATATCATAAATAATCAAATTCCTTAGACCTTATGGACCTATGACTAAACTCTTTAGCCACAAGATCCACCATCAGTTAATTGCTAGGCATTCCACTAAAGACTGACAGCTGCACTATTCTCACCACAGATATGTTTTTGTGTCCATCGAATATAACCAATCAACCGTATGATAACCCTTCACAGACACTTATAAGTACAGCTGGATCAATTTACCGTTTTTCCAACATAATCCTACTATGTGTGGACACCTCTCGGGCCATGAGAAGGTGTGTGACGCCACATCGTTCAAGCCCCGGAATCAGTCTTTTAAGGGAGTAATCTATCTACTTACCCCTGCTTCGGGGAAGGAGTGAATTCTATAGCTGAGTTCCCAATTCCCAAATCAGAAAAATCCCCAAAGTGGTAGGTTTAGTCGGCGACCTGGCCACTCACAACCATGCAAATCAAAGGACCGCACATCAAAGGCAGAAGTTCTCAACTCACTCAGAATTGAGGTCATGTTACCTATGTTCATCCTAGTGAAGTGAAGTCTCTGTCATGAACGACGTTATATAACGAGATTATAAAACTTCGTGGTCCGGTCTTATACAAACTCCTTTGTATAGAATGCCCCCGCTCACATGTCTCTATATGAATGATCAAGATCAAACCATCTTTAGCAAGTCACAACACTTGTAACTATTTCTACAAAGTGGGCCACATCTGTAGCGTTACGAGGATAAGGTTTCCTTCCTATATCCATATACTACAGACCATTTTGGTTATCACTTAATGCATGATCCACCTATATTTCACCACATACATGCTTAAGCCACAACGACAATTAAGGATCTTAGTTTGTTGGTTTGTGGTAAAGCAATTAAAACATCCAATATTCCATAGAAAATAGTGAATAAAATATCATATATTATTACATCACAAGCGTTTGTTCAATACTGTATTTACAAACTACAGGACCCAACGAGAGTTTAGGGCATCATCCCCAACAACTCGATCTTAATCCTGAGCTAACTATGAATTCCTATTTATTCATGATTATTCTTAGATTCGCATAGGTGAAGGTTGACTCAATAGCGCCGGCTCAATAAGCTTCCCATTTCATGGGTAAGACTGGGTAGATAATTGGGGACATAGGGTGCAAAATGAAATTCACGCCTACTCAATTTAGGGATAAGAAGGAGATTGTTCTCTTAAGCCAGGTCTTGAATAAAGGGCCCCACCCTCTCATTGGCCCAAAAGGGATCCAGTTTAGTGATTGGATTACAAACCAATTGTTCATTAGAGGATCAGAACTTAAGAAGCGAGGCATAGTTTTGGGGGTAGAACAACATTTGACCTATTCGTTATTACGAACAACTTATGAAGGGTCGACTTACTGATTATGGTTATATCAAGTTGACACAAATATATCTACGGTGAGGAGAGTACAATTATCGAGCTATAGTGGCGTGACTCGATAGTTAACGAATATTGATTAATTCGATCTAAAGAGTTTTAACTAATTAATCTCAAATTGTTGGAGCTCATGATCTGTAGGTCCATAAGGTCCCTTTACTAGCTCGTAAAATATGAACACCTTGAATTAGTTAGTAAATTGAGTGAATTTGGAGTGATATCAATTTGAAGTGTTCAAATTGAATTTAGCGTTTGAATTTGAATAGTTCAAATTCAAATTAGAGTTTGTATAATTATATTTGATATAATTAATTAACTTTTAATTTGTTAAAATTAAACGAAATTGGAAAGTTTATAATATTTAAATGTTGATTTAAATATTAATTACATGAATAGGATTCATGTTTAAAAATAGGCGTGGGATTATTTAATATTTGATCTTAAATTATTATTTAATTAATTAAAATCAAATTAATTTTCAATTGGATTCAATTTGAGAAATTGGATTTTGAAATTAATTAATTTAGAATTAATTAGATTAGTTTTTTTTGTTAATTTTGAAATTAATTAAAATTAAAAATTAAAATTGGAAATTAAGTTGTTAGTGGAAACATCAAAACTTCTATTAATAGGATGTGGATTCTTCCAATTCACACATATTGTCTATTAATTCCATGCATTTGAAGTGACATCAACTAATCTCTTGAGTGTCTGCAAAAAGGGACCGATAAAACTCTTTAATTGTGAGATTGAAAGAGAGGAGGCTGCTGAAAATTAATTTATGTAGAAACTGTTTTTCTCTCTCTTCAAACCCACTTCAAAGCCTTCACAAATTCAACCCAATTTTGAGTTCCACCACCCAAATTCAAGGCTGAGAATAGTAAAGAAGATCTCTTGATGGTCCACGACTTCAATTGGAGAAGATTGCACTCAAATTCGTGTTTGAAGAGAATCTTCAAAGGTATGTGTTGAAACCCTCTTAATACTCTATGAACATACTTATTTTGACGTCAAAATTAAGAAATTAGAATCCTTAATGATCCTATTTTCTTCCGCTGCATGTTTCTATAAACCAATAACTTCTTCATGAGATGAAGAAGCGCATTGGAAAACCAATTGGACCTTAAAAGAGTTTGGCTCGATAGGCTCAACAACCCCTAGAAAATATGAATTAGGTTTTGTGACGAGGTAGCGTGGAAATTGAAGGGGAGAGTATACTCCTAAGTTAGGTTCTTAGGATTAAAACTCATTACGAATAGCTAGAGGAATCAAGAACCTTAACTTAGGAGTATGGGCCAATGTTACGGGTGGATTTTGGATTCAAGGGTAAAAGAGTCCAAAAGGAGTAAAAGAAGATCAAAGGGATAGACTAGGGGGGAATTAGGCGTGGTCGGCCTCGATCCAAACTGAGGTCGAGCCTTCAAGATTGGCCCAATAGCCAAAGGACCAACATGATTAGGCCTTCAGGGATGAAACCCGAGCTTGCCTAGGTAGAATGTTGGGTAGATCGGCCTCGACCCAAGTAAGGTCCGTATGCGTTCTACCCAATGTAGAACCTAATAAAATAAGAAAAGAGTTAGTAGACAAAGTGGACTTATCTCATCATATCTAATTCTAACTTATTAGAATTAGGAAAGATCCATATCATCCTTATCATAAGAGGAAAATGTAAACTTTATCTCGTTCTCCCTTTAAATATACCCTTATAGCTCCATATGAGGTTACTAAGAACTTCTAACTTCTTGTCTATTCTATAATTTCCTTATTGACTTAAGCATCATAGCACTTTCTCTTTGTTTTGCACATTCTCTCTTCCCCAAATTACAAATTTACCATTGATTGCGTGAAGGTTAGTTGCGTTTTCCCTCGACCAAAATTTGGCATCAACAAAGGAAGTAGTTTTTTATCCTCAAATATAAGAAAACTACTGGGGAAAAAATAATTGTTCTTAGTTTTCACTATAAAAAATAATTGTTCTTAGTTTTCACTATCTTTAATTTAATTATTTCTTTTTCTCGTCGATTCATGTTCTAACCTTGAATTGTGAAATAAAAGTTTCAAAACTTTGTTGCCCTAAAAAGTATGGAATTTTTTTAAATAAAAATTTATAACATACATGCATGTCTGAAAAAAGGAAAAGAAAAGAAAAGAAAAGAAAGATTATAACACCCATGTTATTTAATCAGGTTTAGAACGTACAACTCTCATATTCAACATTCAAGGATATTAAAGGACATAATTCAAAAATTTTAAAATATAAGAGAAAATTAAAGCTTTTAAGCAATAGGGACAAAAATAACTATAAAACTAAAATTTTAAATATCGATATCAATAAAAGTATCGTAGGAAATATACTGTAAATCAATATTTTTGGAACTAAATAAATAAAAATTATTTGAAAATATTGAATTATCAAATAAAAATGTCATCATATTAAAGCAAATGTTAAAATATCCTATTATTAATGTTTATGTCCATATCAATGATATTATTTTATATATTTTGTTAAATTTTTATGTTAAAGTAAAAATATCAATTCACTCCTTATCTTAATGGTAGTATTTATACCTATGTAATATAGACATGTCATATATGTAATAACATAAACAAAACATATATTTAGTATTTATTTTATAAACATATTGGATTTTTTATTTTAATGATTCATATTTATTGAAATAAATGGCCTTCCAAGCAATAGACCCGGGTTCGCAATATTATCTTTTTTTTTCATACTTTTTATTTTTATTGTTATTTTAGAGGATTTCCCTGCAATAATTCAATTACCCAATCCAAAATTACACTTTTCGATTCACTAGAAATTTCTATGTTTTGAAATGTATTAGAGATTTTTTTTCTTGTGCATTTTTTTTAATTCAAATTGATTGCATAAATAAAGTATGTGCGAGATAAAATACGTTTTTCTGTCATTATGAGATTTGTGTCAAATTAGTTTTTAAGTTTTTGAATTTAATACTCAAGTTCCTAACCTTTAGGGAAGATTGAATTTCAATTTCTCAACTAACAAAAACAATTTAATATGAACTAAAGTATCGACCTAACTTTTATAAAATGTTAAATCATATTTATTAAAATAAAATAAAATAAAAAGAATTAAAATAATTTAAAATAGTATGGACTAAACAAAAAATACCAAACCTTTAAAAGGATATATTTAGTGTAAAAATATATTTTAGAATAAGATATATAGCTTATTTGGAAGTCTCTTTTATCAATTAGCACAAACAGAAATCATATGGTTGACTAAAGGAATTTCGACTAACTACAAATTACTTTTGGCCAATCACAAGTTACCACGTCATTTCTTAAATTAACAACGAAATTCCAAAACATTGAATTTGTGACCAATTAGGATTGACGTGTGTACCAAATTGAAATTGAAAACATAAATTGACAAATTTCGATGATGCCACGTGTTTTCATCACGATATTTGGATGAAATAAAATTAGTTCAATCCAATTTTATTATTTGGGCTAAAATCTAGTTAAACAACCCCCTTTCCCCATCCCCAAATCCAAATCAAGCCCAAGCCCGACTAATTGGGCTTGAGGGTCAATCCATGGACCAAGCCCAAGTCCAACTAATTGAATTCGAGAGTCAGACCCATGGACCAATCAGCCCAAGTCTAACTAATTAGGCCCAAGGGCCAGACCCATGGATAAACCAAGCCTAAGCCTACGAAATTCCCAAAAAGCTCTATGCAATTTTACATTTTCAGAGAGCCTAAGAGAATTCACCAACAACCAGAAGACTCTTAGACTCCTAAACTCAATAACGTCACGCGCTTCACTTCTTCATGTTAAGCTACACATTCAACTGAGAGAGAATCAGAGGATCAAGTGTTAGTTAGAGATCGAACCACAACCCATTAAATCAACATCTACACCAACACAAACTCAAGTTCAATTCCACGAAACAAGTTTTTCCGGAAACCTCGTGTGAACAACTACATCATTAATTTAAATGAATGATAATATATTTGAGACCAATTGTAAATTTACATGTATTCTCGAATTAAATTAAAAACATGAAAATTGACAAATGAAATGATGCCACTTGTCTAAGCATTGATCCATTAGGCCATGTCAAGTTGTCTGGACTCGAAGCTAGGTCAGTCCACGGTTTATTAAACTAAATTTGGTCAAATTTAAATAAAAGTATATTAAAAGTTAAATAAATTAAGCCAAAGTCCAAAAGTTGGGGCCTAATGTCCACAAGGCCCTGACCCATCTAAGGCCTCACAAAACTCTATAAATAGGAAAGGTCATCAATCATTTGAAGCCTTTAAAAACCAGAGAGTAAAAATAATTTCAACATTCAGAATTCAGAAGATTCAAAGATCAAAAGATTTGAACAAAGGTATCATCTTCAACAAATTGTGCATCTCTTCTCCAACAAATAGATCATCCCTTCTTCAACAAAATGATCATCTTCAAGAAACTAAGCATTTTTTCTCCAACGAATAGATCGTCTCTTCTTAAACAAAGTGATCGTCTTTAACAAATTGAGCATCTATATCCAGCAAATAGATCGTTTCTTCTTCAAAAAATTGAACATCTCTTACCTACAGAATAGATCAACTCCTTACCATCTATAAATTGAAGAATGGTCTTCCTTGATTTGAGAACAAGTTCACCAGCCTTTAAGTCAAAGTCACTGTTCGAGAGAAAGCATTAGAGGATTATACGATAGAGATTATAACACTACTACAAATAAATAAAATCAAATTTATTTCCACACATTAAATTTTCTTTCTCGAAATCTGGTGTGAACGTATACAAATTATCACTATTATATTCGAAAAAGAAATTAACAAGAATTTTCATTCAATAGTTAGACCTGTATACCTCTCTTTGCATAAATTTTTAGGTTCAAATCTTCTTCCTATCTTTACAATAACGTAACTTATAACTTTACAATGTTGAAAGGCTTTATAATGTTACAATGTTAAATATTTCAATACTTTGTAGCTGCCTGGTTATGAGTTTGATTTTTTATGTGTATTGTGTTAAGCTAAACATAATATAACTTGTAATTCTGTCTTTTTTTTTTTTTTTAATTGATTTGAAAGGGTTGTGAACATCTTTGTACAACATTCATTAATAACCAGAAAAAAGGGAAAAGTCGTGTCAGACAAAAATTGAGAGCAAGAGCAAGCATCGATAACGAGAACTAAATAGCAAGAGCGTGTATCTAACGTTGAGGCCACCATGCATGGTTCACATGGTGGACTAATTCTCATTTGACTCCTTAACACAAGACATTCCATACAAAAATCCTACTTTTAAAATCTAAAACTTATTTGACACATAGGACTAAAAATGCAATTTCACCTGATTAATAGATCTACATACTTTGAATTACATATGCGATTAAATTGAATTCTAAAACAGAAATTTCTAATTCATTTTTTTTTTTTTAAATGGAATTTTCGGATGGCTCAAAGAGTAAGATTTTGGGTTCCGAAAGGGAATAAAATAAGACTGAAATACTTTTTTAAAAGACAAATAAAAAAAAACTGCGTTTGCCGGGAGTCGAACCCGGGTCTATTGCTTGGAAGGCAATTATCCTAACCGTTGGACTACAAACGCTAGATGCAAACGGAAGTAAAATTTTTATATTTCTTTAATAATGAACTATTACAAATTAATACATGAATTATAGAAAAAAGACAAAAAGCTAAATTTATATATATATATTTTTTGGTGTAATAAAATAACATTGAAAGGAACAAGGTGAATGGATATTTCCACTATAGTGTAAAGTTCTAAACAAAATATATAAAACAAATCCCCGATATAGACAAGTAATGCTTGGCGTGCTAATTTAAATATTCCTTTTATATATACATATAAAAGAATTGATATTTCCATTAAAATTACAATTTTTATTTTTTTGTTCAAAATTATATACAATTTTTAACATAAATTTGGTTACTGATTAATTAGTTTCTTGCAATTTAACACTTTTAAATTATGTTATTTCTATTCATTATAAGTTACTAATGATAAGGTTATGGGATATGAGAATCAACAAAAAAAAAAAAAAAAAAAAAAAAAAAATAGATGATAGATTAAATCGCATAAAGAGATTTTTTTTCTTTTCTTTAAAAAAAATCCCTCTCCACATTTCTAAAAGTTATTGTTGGACAATTTGATTTATACTTTTTTGGATGGCTTAAATCATTCTCCATATTTTATTAAGTATGATATTATATCAAGTTATCATCAATTGTATTTAATACTAATCACTACTAATAGGAAAATGTTGAAACACAAAGGTATAAATGGAAGCTTTTATTTATTAAGGAAATAACAATTATACTTTTTTTTTTTCTTAACTTCTTATTTTTTATAACGGGGAATGACTAGGTGTAGCCTAAGTTGTACCTATTCCTGTATTCCTCATTTATTTTACTCACTTAAAAAGAATTAAAAAAAATTGTGTCATGTAATACAATTTAATTGGATGTTGGACGAGTTGTACAAGGATAGGTGCAGTCTAATTATACTTAATCTTTTTTTTTTTTTCTTTTATAACATATATAATACCATCCAATTGTTGAGTTGACATTTAAACTTTAACAGTGTGAATGATAAGAAAATAGAAAGTTAAAATGGATGACTGATATGATGGTATTTAGGGAAGAATATTGGAAGGCATATCTTATTTTATTTTATTTTTGAATTTTTTCTCATGGGTTGAGGGTTTGGCCAATTATGTGGCTATTGGCCTATTTTTCTAGTAATGGAAATGCTATAGTGTTGGTCAAGGTCTTCTCAATTATATGGCCTTTAAAAATAAATAAATAAATAATTTATATTCAAAGTTTTTTAACCTTTTTTTTTAGAGTTGCTTTCAATGTCTTCTGACAATGTTCTTACAAAAGAAAAAAAATGAGTGGGAAAAGTTTGATTGTGGAGACTACCTTTTCATTTAGATTGGAATCTTCTCTTATTGCTCATTATTCCATAGCCCTTATTTGAAAAGTTCAAATATTTTATTTTCAAGACTTTCAACTATGGATAGTAATTAAACCTTAGCCCCATGTATATGTCATTATATAATTAACCCACCTCCTCAAATTATGACATTGCCATAGCTTGTAATATGTTACACAAATACTAAATTTTATGATGGTTCACTTTATTAGGTTATTTAAAATGAATTAAACTAACTATGGCTGAAAATTATTTTTAATTAAATTATATATATATTTGTCTCACTTTAAATAAAATAAAAAAAATAGAAATTAGTAGTTGTTATTCAACATGCTCAATAAAAGGTTTGTATTTTAGAAAATAAACCAAAACCATTTTGGTCCCTAGATTTTGGGTCGATTTGCAAAATGTTACACTTTTAGTACTTAAGTTTTTAGTTTAACTTTAGTTTACTCCATAAATTTCAACTTTATAATTTTACAGTTGAGATACGAGTTTTTTTTTTTCCAATTTAGTCCCCAAGTCTCTAGATTTACACTTTTAATCTCAATTATTTAATTAAATACTCAAAATCAATTTTTTAAGTTAATATTTATCAATTAATTTACCATCATTAAAATGATTATAATTAATTAAGTTTTACTATTTTTTAATCACGATTAAAAACTTACTTCAAATTAGCTCATAGACATTAATATCAAAGAACTAAGGGATTTTGATACTGAAGTCTCCAATTATTATATGTATGTGGAGTTAATATATCTATGAAGTTAGAAAGTCTGTGTTTAGGTTGTAAAGTTGTTTAATCTAGATTTAGAAAGTCTGTGTTTGGAGTGTAGAGTTGAGTTATTAAGTTAGGGATATCTGATACAATTTTTTATTATTCAAAAAGTATATATGATTTTCTGGTGGTAATTTTTATTTATTTAACTTTTTGTTTAACCCTTCAATTACATGTATGTTTTTCCAAATTTTAAAAATTCATTTGAGATATCAACTTAAAATCTTCACATATATTCTACATTCTTTACATGTAACTATTGTACTTGAGGTAGACAAAATACTTTGTTTCATACCAACAACAAATGTAAACCCTGAACCCTAGTTTTCCTACTTGTGTATGTTTACTACTGAGACCAGTATGATGAGTAGGTTAATGTGAAAACTAATGTCTAATTGTGGGGAAGTGGGAGAAAAGTTGGAAGAAATGTTTAAGTTTGGAAGCTTGACTCTCGGGTGAATCTAGAAATTGGCTAAGTGTTGTTAGTGTGTAGCCCATGAGTTGACCTTGTGTTAGGCGTTGGAGGTGAGCCATGGGCGTTGACCTTACTTTTGAGGTTAGTTGGGTTCTTAAGGAAGCCAAGTTGGCCGAGTAAGGAGAAGCTATGCATTGGATTGTGCACGTAAAGAGGAGCCATGTTGAGTGCAAGCAACCTTATGTATAGATAAGGCATGCAGTAACCAAGTCTTGTGAGGTTCGTATACGTGCGACAGGAGGGTGTTGAGCGTTGCCAAAGAGAGGATGTACGACTAATAGGGCTGTGGCATTGGCTCGGGACTAGGCATTTAGCCTAGCACATGCATGTGAGGGGAAGCAATGGCAAGGCTGTGCGTTGAGGTGTAGCGCATTGACAAGGCCTTATAAGTTAGCATGTGATGGGAGCTGCAACAAGACAAGCCTCGAGCGTTAAAGCAAGCAGTGGCTTGGGCAATGGTTGGGTGTGCGATGATCAAGCTTGACATGCGATGAGTAGAGCTTGTGTTGGTCAGGCCTTGCAAAGTTGAAAGGGCTGGAGTTGCGATGATGATTGAAGCCAAGAAGAGGCCAAGGCACAAGGCACATGTGTTGGATTGGCTTGTGAGAACTATAGTGTGCATTAAACCTAGTTAAAGACATGCGTTGATAGTAGATGAAGTAATCAGCCTAAAACTACCGATTAGGGGCACCAACTGTCCTAATCTCGTGAGTTAAGCACACTTGAGGTGGAGATGTCATAATAAGAATTCATGAAAGATGATGGGTGGTAGTATAAAAGGGAGGAGGAACTTCAAAATGTCAGTTTGAACAATTTCTCCGTGAAAATTTAGAGTTCTTAGTGTCTTAGAAAGCTCTATGAGTCTAGTTTTAGAAGTCGGGCTATTGGAAGAAAATCTCACCAGAATAAGGCTGGAGAAGAAAGAAAGTTTCAATAGGTTCAGCTCGCGGGTGAATCTGGGCCATAAATGAAGAATTGAAGCTCCAGAAAAAACCACAAGAAATTTTAAGTTAAACTTTTAAGGTAAGCTTCCTAAGACAATTATACACAAGTTTGTAGAAAAAAGTTTCTTGAGATAAGCTTTAGAATTTGAGTTACTAATGAAGTAATTCGAATATGAAATTCTATGAACAAGTAGGCAGCTGCTTGGGTTGAGTAAGCAGGCTACTCAAAATAGGCGCATGGGCAAACAAAAGGATGAGCACTCCCATGCATTTAACCTTACGATTAGGCTGATAAGGCTTGCATCTAGGAAGTATAGATGCTTATGTGTGACCATGTGCGGTTGAAGGAACACTTAGAGCAAGTGTTGGTTGCATTGTGGGAATACATTGGTGAGGTGTGTTGCTCACATAGAAAGAACCTAAACCTCAAGGAAATTTCTAAGTGCTCGACCTATAGCCAGGTATGCGTTTGATTAAAAGTCTTCTAGGGAAGGCTAAACGCAAGCTTAATTAAGAGTTAGTCTGAAAAGGGAGACCATTACTAGTAGCTAAATTTATGTTGTTGTGTCCACAAGATTGACACCATTGCTAGAAGCATATCAACCTTTAAGAAGTAGCTCTAAATTTGTGAGTGACTAAGTATTTGTAATGATTTTTATAGAATCCATGATTTTAAGAAAGATTCTTCTCATGCTAGTTATTTTTACAAAGTAGTTTTCCAAACAAACTATGAGTTCATGTTTTCCAAATGCATGCAATGGATGAAAGAATGTTGTAAAGCTATTTATGTGTGTTCATATGCACAAAGCATGAGTTAGAGCCTTTAAAGACATGTTACTATGCGTTTAGGTATACATGATTTAAAGAATAAGTCTTAGTATGACTAATGTTACTTCAAGCTCGATATTGAAGGACTTAGAGAAGTTATCCAAGCTATAGTACCTAAGGTATGATGGTACTTAGTTATAACCACGTGCACGTAGGTAATTTGACGTCGAGAGATCGAGCAAAAAGGTTCTCTCTTGACTAAGGTTTGACGTTGGGCATTAACCATATTAAGGTTACTCTCAACTAAGGTTCAGCTTAATGACTTATGATGATAACACAACTTTACATGTTTAGTGCTTGGAAAGTTTACATTTCATTACAAGATTACTGTAAAGACTTATGTTTCAGTATGATTTCTTTATTGAGACTTAAGCGTGAGAACCTATTTTTCTTTTTTAAGTCACTCACTGGGCTAGTAGCTCACCCCGTTTTTAAATGTTTTCTTTCCCTAAGTAGCGGTCAGATTCCCTGAAGATAACTCTACTTCTGCTTTGCCACGTAAAGCCAGGGATTCTAGTGACCTATCAGTTAGGTGGTTACTGTAAATATTTGTACACATGTTGTTGTTGCAGATAGGAACTAAGTTTGGAAGTTGGGACTCATGAAACTTATGTTGTAAAATATGTAAATGTTTAATGTTCATTTGGCCACAGTGGCAGACCGCTGTGCTTGAAATTGTAGTTTGTTATCAGATTACTTAAGTAGGTTTAGTAGACAGTAAGTATCATAAAAATGTTGATAACTACTACAGTCATGTCCTTGCCTAGACTAAGAGAATAGTCTGGGTCTGGGAGAGGGTGTGATAACAAAATTACAAGATACTTTTACATTTGTGAATTTTATGAGTATAGTTTGTACAAAACCTAGTTCTATATTAAAAGATGTTATATAGGGAGAATATTTCTCTCTCCGATTTGCCCTTTATTTTTTTTTTGATAAATGTCTATTTTGTCATTTCCTTTAATTATTGGTGTGTTTTGAGATTATTTTTCAATAAAATATCCTCTCAACGAAAAGGCATGTCATTGGTGAGAGAGGGGAAAAAGTTAGTCGAAGTAGTACAATTACAATCACAACTCTTTATAATTGAAAATAATTTTATTTGTAAAATTTGATTTTTCTCTAGGTTTTTTTTATAAACATTTCAACTTTTCTTTTCTATTTTTTTTAGAATATGTATTTTGATATTAACTTTTAATTTTATTTATTTATTTTTTTGTCTTTTTTTCACATTAAAATCACACACCATAGAATAAATAAAAAAGTTATTTTGTTTTTATTTGTCCCAAATTTATTTCCAAAATATCTAAAAAATGGTTTCTCTTGCCATAGAGATTATTAAAGTTCTCACATAAAATGGAAATTAAAAGTTTTCGTTATTTTTAAAGGAGAGATTGAATCATGTCAAAATGAATTTTTCTGTACTTTTAAATTCCATGTCAAATATTTAAAATTTAATTAAAATAATAAGATTTCAGTGTTCTTAAACTAATTTTAAAAAGTGCATAGGCTATCAAGAGGATTAGGGCTTTTTATGGCATCTTATATCAAATTGTAGCTCATGGTTTCTTATGCATATATGATGTAATGCCCTAGGCCCAGGATTCGAACAAGGATTCGGAATCCGGATGACCCCGACATTCCTCTGCGTCCCCTGCGACTTGGCTACGTCACCGGTTCTTTCAAAATGCTTTGTCCTCACTCACATGCATCATGCTTAACTTTGGAGTTCTTATGATTGAGCCACCGAAAAGGAAGATGTACCTTATTGGTATAGGTAGTAACTTTCAATTCTTTTAGTCGAGCAGCTGTATGAGCTAAGCTTGAAGAAGAAAAAGTTGTAGCAGAAGATGAAGATCTGGGAAAGCAATTTCTCTTCCCTTTTCTGTATTTTTGATTTCGTATATTAAATCTTTTCTCCACACATAATACAGGGTAGTGATGTATAGATATATACACTTAGGTTTTAGAATAAGGACAAAAAATAACCAGCGAGAGCATACACACCAACAACACCACCGAGAGCATACACACTAGCGACACCAGTGAGAGCATACACACCAGTGACACCAACGATAGCATACACACCAGCGATACCAACGAGAGCATACACATCAGCTTCTACATGGCTTCTTGTCATCTGCTGACGAGGCAATTTATTCTTCCTTGACATCTTCCCTCAAGCGAGAGGGTAAGTCCTTTAGTCCGAGCTTGCTTTGAAGGTAGACAAATATATCAAGGGGTAAAGGCTTAGTTAGGAAATCCGCCAATTGTTCTGTAGAGGGTACATATCTAACATGAAGTTGATCTTGAAAGACAAGGTCATGGATGAAGTGCACATCTATTTCAATATGCTTAGTTCGTGCGTGAAAGACAGGGTTGGCAACTAAGGAACCTGCACCCGTGTTGTCACACCAGAGAACAGGTATACCCTTTGGAGAGAAACCAATCTCGGTCAACAGATTTTTCACCCAAATGATCTCGGTTGCAGCATGAGCAATAACTCGATACTCGGACTCAGTACTGGAACGAGCCACTGTCATTTGTTTCTTAGATGACCAAGAAATGAGAGTTGATCCAAGATAGAGGCAATAAGAAGCTGTAGATTTTTTATCATCAATACTTGAGGCCTAATCTGCATCAGAATAGGCTGTTAAATTGAGGTAAGTATCATAGTTGATGGTTAGGCCAAAGTGGAGAGTCCCTGTAAGATATCTAAGTACACATTTGACAGCTGACCAGTGAATATCAGTAGGAGCTTTGAGGAATTGGCTAAGCTTATTAACAATGAAGGCAATGTCCGGTCTTGTATTATTGAGGTATTGGAGAGCACCAACCGTGCTGCGATATAGAAATGGGTCATGGAGGGGTGTTCCAATGCTCAAGGACAGAGATGTGCCAGGTACTGCAGGGGTTAGACAAGGTTTCATATGTTTGAGGTTTAGTTTAGAGAGAAGCTCAGTTATGTATTGAGCTTGATGCAGATGTAGGCCGAAGGGTGTATAAGAGATTTAGACACCAAGAAATTTGCTGAGCTGTCCTAGATCTTTGAGAGAGAACTGTGTATGCAATCGGGCAACAAGATGATCGATGTGAGTTAGATCACTGCTGGTGAGTATCAAATCATATACATAGACTAACAGCAGAGTGATGGAGGATGAGGTACACATATAATATAGAGAAGTGTTTAGGGAGCTTACTTTGAAGCCGAGTTGACAAAGAGATGCTTTGNCATATAATATAGAGAAGTGTTTAGGGAGCTTACTTTGAAGCCGAGTTGACAAAGAGATGCTTTGAGCTCATCATTCCACGCACGAAGAGCCTGCTTGAGACCATAGAGAGCTCTATTGAGCTTGCAAACGTAATGTGGGTGAGTTTTGCTTTCAAAGCCCGAGGGTTAAGACATGTAGACAGTCTCTTTCAGCTTGCCATTGAGAAAGGCATTATTAAAGTCAATTTGGTGAAGTGGCCAGTGATGAGACACTGCCAAAGTAAGTACAATTCTAACAATAGACATCTTAATAACACAACTGAATGTATCAAAATAGTCAAAGCCGGGGTGTTGATGAAACCCTTTGGCAACAAGACGTGCCTTATACCGTTGAACAAGGCTTTGAGCATCACGTTTAATACGATAGACCCATTTCAACTAACAACAGTTTGATCAGATGAAGAAGGTACCAGTGACCAGGTATTTATACGTTGCAGTGCAACAAGTTCTTCATTCATAACTTCTTGCCACTATGGAGCTGTAAGAGCCCGAGAGGCTGAAGTTGGTTCACTCTGAGTAAGATCTTCAGTAAATTCAGCAACCCAAGCCTTGGGTTTGAAAATACCAGCCTTCCCCCTGGTGATCATTGGATGAGTACCAATGAGGGGTTGAGCGGTAGGTTGTAGGGATTGCTGTGGAGGGGAGGGTAGAGGTATTATTAAGGGTGACACTATAGGGGATTGAGAAGTAGTTGGGGGAGACAGTAATGGGCTAGGATGTGGGGAAGATGAACTTGTGGCCGATGTAGGAAAAGTGTGAGGAGATTGAGGTTGGATAGAGGGATTTTTTTCAGGTGAAGGTTGTGGAGAGGATGGATGGAGCTATATTTGTGGGAGTAGAGATTTGAAGGTTAGCAAAGCCTGTTTGGAATGGAAATTCGTCTTCATTAAATATGACATGGCGAGAGATAATGACCTTCCCATCCTCAGTAAGACATCTGTGACCTTTGTGTATTGGGGAAGGGCTAAGATAGACACATTTGCTGCTGTGAAATGCAAACTTATGGTGCTGGTATGGACGAAGGTGTGGAAAGCACGCACACCCAAAAACTCTTAGAGATAGCAGGTCCAATTTGCTTCCAAGTAACACTTCCATGGGACTGTGACCCTGAAGGATAGAAGAGGGAAGAGAGTTAATAAGATAAACAACAGTTTGAAAAGCATACCACCATAGGTGCAGTGGCATCTTAGCCTGTGCTAAGAGAGTAAGACCAGTTTCGACAACATGGCGATGTTTACGTTCAGCTCGACCATTTTGTGCTGAAGTGTAGAGGCAGGAGACTCTTATTTGAATTCCAAGCTGATCACATAAATGTAACATTGCTTTGTACTCACCCCCACCATCCATTTGCAACATGTGAATGGATTTGTTGAATTGATTAAGAATAAAGGCTTGAAAGTGTCTAAAGGCAATTGCAGTGTCATTTTTCTGTTTTAACGGGTATAGCCAAATAAATCACCTACAGTCATCAACACACAACACATAGTATCTATATCCATCCGCAAAAATCATTGGGGCTGGCCCCCATAGATCAGTATACACTAGTTTAAAAGGTGTGCTTGCATGGGAAGGTGAGTCAGAAAAGGGTAAGGCATGAGACTTTCCAAACTGACAAGCTTCACAAAATGAATTCTCATTATCAGTAATTTGTAAGTTCCATCCACTAATTACTTTTGACAAAACTTTAGGGGATGGATGGCCAAGTCGCCTGTGGAGAAGCATTGTGGTTACTGTCTTGCTGGTTTGAAAAGTAGACTGACATGAGAACTCTTTGGATGGAGCAGTCAAGAGAGCATCTGACAATCTTGAAGTACGTGGTGCATTATTTATAGACTGGTTGACATCCTCCAGCTGGTATAGCCCATCTTTAAGCCGTCCTTTCAGGATTGGTACTCCCGAATCCTTGTCCTTGACCACACAAAAGTCAGCATGAAATTCAACCACTATATTGTTGTCTTTGGCAAGTTTGGATACACTTACCAGGTTCTTAGCTATGGCAGGCACATAAAGAATATTTAATAATGACAGAACACCACAACTAGTAGGTATATTTGTATGTCCATAGCAAGATATAGGAAGGGATTTACCATTTCCAACCACTACTTTGTCATTACCTATGTAGGCAGATGAGGATTTGAGGAAGCTTGGATTGCTGGTGATGTGTGAGAATGCCCCACTGTCTACATACCTATTGGGGTCAGCAACTGACTCAGGTGAAGCTATAGCTGAATGAGTAAGAAGAACAGAAGTATTCTATTCTTGACTTCGATTTGGTGCGAGTTGAGTAGATTCAATACGGTTGTGAGTTTGTCTAGGGTTGTTGAACTCCTTGTTGTATCTGAAGTAGCAAACATCAGCTGTATGCCTAAGTTTTCCACAAGTTTGGCAGGTTGGTCTAGTTGTGGATGCATTATTCCAACGACCACGGCCCCTGTTGCGACCTCCTCCACCCCTAGGGTGTGTATATCCAGAAGAGTTTCGAGGGGTGTGTGCTGAAGGATTGGACTGATTATGCATAATGTTGGCTGAGGGTGGGCTGGGTGAGAATGAGACATTAGCTATTCCGGTAATTCCTGTCTTGACAGTAAGTTGATACTCAAGCCTTTTCTCATATGATAGCAGGTTAAATTGCAGATCAGACCAACGTGTTATTCCTTTGCCTTGGATTGCTACTAAAACTAGGTTATACTCTTCATCAAGACCAGCTAGCACTTGTGAAGTTAGATCAGATGAGGAGACGGAGGAACCTGCAAGGGCAAAACCATCAGCAAAATGTTTCATCATAGCAAGGTACTCACTTATTTTTAATGCGCCTTTGCGAGTTTGCTGAAACATTCTTTTGAGGTAATCTGTTTCAGCTCTGGATTGGACTCCAACCAACTCTTGGATTGCTTCCCAGAGTTTTTTGGAATTTTGAAAACCTATCACTTGTGTTGCTATCTCCTGGTTCATTGAGTTATAAAGCCAACCCAAAAGGAGCTGATCCACTGCTATCCAGGCATCATAAGCTGGATTTAATTGCATTTCGACATCAGGGACTGAGACAGTGGTTGGATTTGCACTGGAGCTTTCACCGGATCGACCACTGGTTGGAACTTGAATAAAAAAATCTGGGCAAAGAGTTTCCTCAATTAGATAACCTTCCAATTTGTAGCTTCTTAGAATTGGCCACGCAAGATTCTGCCAAAGCAAGAAGTTCGACCTATCCATTTTGATGGATGTCACTTGGTTGAGAAGTTGATTTAGGGGAGGACCTGTGATGATTTCACTGCTGGCAACTCCAGAAAAAATAGGTGAGAAAAAGTTTGTAGAAGGTTGATTTGCTATAGCATACCTGGGGCTCTGATACCAAGTCGAGCAGCTATATGAGCTAAGCTTGAAGAAGAAAAAGTTACAGCAGAAGATGAAGATCTGGGAGAGCAATTTCTCTTCCCTTTTCTATATATTTGATTTCGTATATTAAATCTTTTTCCCACACATAATACAGGGTAGTGATGTATAGATATATATACTTAGGTTTTAGAATAAGGACAAAAAATAACTAACGAATCTTCTGTACAGCTAGTAGAGAATAATTATATGGCAGAGGTTGTTAGGAGAGCTACACATCAGCATCAGCGAGAGTATACACACCAGCGACACCAGCGAGAGCATACACACCAGCGACACCAGCAATAACATACACACCAGCGACACCAGCGAGAGCATACACACCAGTGATACCATACACACTAGCGATACCAACGAGAGCATATACATCAGCTTTTACATGGCTCCTTGTCATCTGCTGACGAGGCAATTTGTTCTTCTTTGACACTTTTAAGCCTTTCTTAACCATACTTTCATGTTCTCAGAATCCCTCTCATTCGAATGTGATATCGGTTCATTCATGTACCCCTCATAAACTCAGGTCGTTACATATGACTACAAGAATTTTCGTATTTTTCGACGAAATTTTTCCCAATGCTTTTATAAGTGGGTGGAGAAGATATTTTGGGGACCTATCTCAAGGCTACTCAAGTTTGCGTTAGGATAGGGCCCTTTTGTCCTCACTGCCCCTCTCCATTTTTCCTTTTCTTTTCACCTCCTATTTTTGATCCATCACCTCCTCTTTCCATTTTCGACCACCTCCTTCGACCTACCATTGTTTATTCTCTCCAATTTCGCCGCACACCTCCGTCAAGGTACATTTTTTTTTGTTTTACGGATTTTAATGCTAATATTTTGTTTTTCAATTTTTATTTTAGAGTTTAGTTCTTTTATTGTTTATTTTAAATAACTTGAAAAACATAGTTTTACAACTCATGAAATCACAAGGAGATAAATTGAAATAGATAAGAACTCTTCAGCTTAGATGGTAAGCTAATTAGTAGTCTATGTATGTTGTTATCCTACAATTATAGTAACAACATAAATGTACTCATATGTTTCACAAATGTTATATATGATTATCTTGCAATTATGATAGTCACTTAAGTATTTCTTTGAATTGAAGATTACACAATTAGGTGTATGTTTGAGTTGCTTTTTGATTTTTTATGTTGAGTTTTACGTATTTATAAATGGCAATGATTAGATGATAGTTACTGAAAAGTGCTATCTTATTCCACTTAATTCAGACTCGTTCTTTGATTTTACGTGTTTATTCTATGATTTTGTCGGTATTGAGCATTAATGGAGTAGAATTTGTTGGGCTTTGCGCCCTAAAGCCTTGTAATTAATTAATTAATTAATTATATTATTAATTATGCAATGTTAAATTTATTTATCAACCAAGAATATTCAAGGTTATTACATGTAGTGTTGAACAGTATGTTGTTGACATACAAGTGGATCATTTTCAAGAAATAACCTAAAGGTCTATAGTATATGGATAAGGTTGGGTGCCTTATCTTGATGACAATATAGATACGATTGATAACTTGTAGAAATGCAAGTTATCTTATCTCTTTTATCTAAAACAATTAGGGAAAAGTTTTGAAAATATGACAGCTTGATAATGAATTCATAACAATAATTATATCATGCGATCACACATACACAGAGTCTCACTATCTATGAAAGATATAAAAATCGTGCTTTTTGGGTGCAGGAGATCTACTTATGCGATCGCAAGGAATTCTCAACGCCAACATTAGAATCGCATAGTTGAACAAGTTGGTAGCCTTATGCGATAGAGGATGATATGACGTATAGGGAGTGGAAGTCAAATAAGAGACCAAGTTGGTAGCTAACAAGAAAGCTTCACAGATAAGCCAATGAACTTCTAACGCGGAGCAGGCGGCGTATTAGGGTATGAAAATTAATTCACCTTATCAGCATAATCATTAGTGAGTGAAGAAAAAGTTGCTCTTTGACGCCTATAAATACCCAACGAGATTTTCATGCAAAAAAAAAAAAAAAAAAAAAGATAGCTGATAGTCAAGAGCCAAAACATTGAAGAAAAACTCTACCCAAATTCGTACTTCAAAAACACTTCCTCTTCGAGCCCTCGTGTAATCTTAAACGAAAGCTTATGATTTCTCTCTGGAAGCAAGAAGGGAACCGCACCTTCAACACACTCTTTGTGAAGCAATCGTCTATAGAGCTGGAGGGAGCAAAGAATTGCATACTACGACTTGATTCTCTATCTCACTCTTTTCTTCCACAATTGTTATTTATATTGTGTAAAACGTTGAAAGACTTTTGTTTCTCAATATGAATGCATCTACGATTTATCTTTTATCCATCTCCTCAACTTTTACCATGAGCAACTAATTTCTGTATAGGTTGAGAAATATTGTAGCTAACATGAGCTAAGTAAGGTTTAATCATGCGTTTAACTTGTTTTATGTATGCTTTATAAACTATTTGAATAAGTCAAATAATTATTCTGAGTAGATTAAATCTAGGTTTGAAAAGGCAAAAGATTTAGACTTCATAAAATAGGAAGGGAGCATCTTTAGACATAAAGAAATATTTTTTGTATCAAATACTCATCGCATGCATCCTAGAGATAGGATGTGGTGGCTAAACACACTGAGAAATGTAGATTGTAATTTTTGAGTAGTTTGATTAAACACATGATTTATGCATTTACTTAGGAACGATAGTGAATATTTTTCTCAATCCTACCTTTATTCATTCGAATCTTGTACTTCTCGCATAGACTGTTTCACTTACGATTGTGATTTCCATCGCATTCACCACTCTTTATTTTAGCAATAGTATAGGACCAAAATTATCCCATATCTAGTAAAAAACTTGCGTCAAGATCGAAACAATATTTCCAAACGCATATATAGAATGCAATCCCTAGTTCGACCTTGGACTCACTAGGATTCTAGTTAGATTTATACTTAGGTCTAACTAGGTAAAACAATGTGTTAATAAGACATCACATAACACTCACTCCATCGCATATTCAAAACGCATCAAGTTTTTGGCGCCGTTGCCGAGGATTGTAGTAATTAAGTACACTAAGATTATTGTTTCTAATTTTTGTAGGTCTCGATTTTTGGCGTATTGTACCCTTATCTGTGCAAAAGGTATAAACGGGAGCGAAGGATCTACACCTGAGCTTGTATACGACCCAAAGATCGAAAGGACCTTTCATAGAAGAAGAAGAGCAAATAAAAGGAGACAAAGAAATAGGGCTCAGAGAATGGTAGATCAACGAGATAATCCAGAAGAGCCACTTGTTGTAATCAAAGATAATCCAGAAGAGCCACATGGGTCTAAGTCTATTGCTTGGAAGGCAATTATCCTAACCGTTGGACTACAAACGCTAGATGAGAACAAATACCTTTATTTTAATACGTATTTAACAGTTAATTAATCTACAAAAATTATAAAAAAGGGAAAAAAAGGGATGAATATATGTATATCTTAGCATTTTAAAATAAGTTTGACATGAACATAAAAAGTGAATCAATACGTTCACTATATTGTAAAAATCTAATAAAATATATAAAACAAATCATTGATATGAACATATGTATTAATAGTAAACGTTTATATTTAATTTAAAATAATGAAATATTTAGGTCCGTAACTATTTAGTTTTTTGTTTTTGTCTTTGAAAATTAAGCCTATGAATACTACTTTCACCTCCAAACTTTTTACTTTATTATCTACTTTTTATCAATAGTTTAAAAAACAAACCAAAATTTGAAAACTAAAAAAAGTAGTTCTTCAAAAGTTGCTTTTGTTTAGAGAATTGGGCTAAGAATTCAATCATTGTACTTAAGAAATATACAAACTAATGTAAGAAATGAGGAGAAAATAGGTTTAATTTTCAAAAACTAAAAACAAAAAATAAAAGAATTATCAAACAGGATCTAATAAATACTTTATATATAATTCTGGTCTTGTTTACAAAGTTTTAATTTAGTTTTTAATAATATCTTACTATTTTCATCTATGCTATTTCTATTAGTTAATAAATGATCAATGACAAGCTTTTCTGGGATGGTAATTACAGTGAACTGACATAAATTTAGATGAAAGATTTAACCACCTCGAAGGAATTGGATCTATATATTTTTAGATGGTTTAACTATCTTTCAAATTGGTCAACACTGAAATTTGAATCAGTATAAGTTTGTACAATCGACCTTGAATTAGAGATTTGATTCTCTCATCTTCATATTGTCTAAAAAAACACATCCTTCAAATTTTTATTAATTCACTCCACGAGGCTTTGCACTTCAACCTTTGAAAATATCACATCAAGGTGATAGGATTTAAACCTATGACCCTCTGTACCCAAAACAAATGTGCTAATTAGACTACGCTACACCTTGTCTCCCCTCAGAGCATATAGATCCACCCGATCGATGAATACTCAAATGAAATTCGCCCGTCTTTTTGGATACAGGGACTCAATAACCAATCTGAATAATCAACAACTTTTTTAGAAAAATCTAAACTTCTGCAATCTCAAGTGATGCCAAAAAGTCGTCGAGGAGAAGGAGCTTCACAACTCGACCGATAGGGGAAGAGCGAAACTACTTTACCAATTTTATGAGAGAAGAATTATCTCAACTTATCATCAATCATATATTTAACACTATTAATTATTGATCAAGAAAAAGATATAGAAAAGTGTTAAAAGTTTTATTTATATATTTAATTTTTTTTAATTGTGTTCATGGTATGGGCCAATTATGGTGGTCTATTTTTGTAATAATGCAAGTGGCATAGTGTGGTCAAGGTCTTCACCATTATATAGCAATTTTTTTTATATATTTATATTGAATGTTTTTCGTTCTTTTTGAGTTGCTTTCCATGCATTTCAACTTTTTCTTATAAAAGAAACTAGTAAATGGAAAATTTTTATTTTGGAGACCCTTTACTATCTCAAACATATTAACTCTAAATTTGTTAACTTTATTGAATGGGCCAAACGTACCTTAATGACAAATTCAACAAAAATCTCAAAACAAAAAAATGTAATTTAACTTATTAGTAGACTCTTACGCAATTAATTTGGATTCAAACGATGCATCTAAAAAAGGAAGTTGATCTAATTCATTAAAAAAAAGTTAATGATTTTTTAATGGATCAAATAGGGAAATTTAAAGTTCCGTAAAGGATTAACAGCGAAATCCTTTTTTTAAAAAAATATATAATAAACAAAATAATATTATAATAATAACAAAACAATTGCGTTTGCCGGGAGTCGAACCCGGGTCTATTGCTTGGAAGGCAATTATCCTAACCGTTGGACTACAAACGCAGAACGAAATAGTGGATGCATTAAGCTATACAAGATGAAAATATATTATAGTTTATTTTTTAAAGGAAATTCCGATGCTAAATATCTGTTGATAAAGGGATTAAAAAAGAGATACTAGATATATGTCTATGTTAAGATATTACATAAATGTGACATGGCAATATTTTCATCTCTTTAGATTTAATATTTGATATAAGGAGCCCATTAACATTTTCACTATAACGTAAACATTTAATAATATATATATATATATATATATATATACAAAACTAATATTATTGATATGGACATAAATATTAATAAAAAGGTATTTTAATTGGTTAAAAATGGTGAAATTTTTATTTGATAATTCAATTTTTTTAAAGAACTTTTTATTTATATTTTTTTTCCACAAACATCTAGATATCTCCTTTGGCATTTATATTCATCTCGATATTTAAAACCTTAGTTTTAGTTTCAAATATTTGGATTTTTTGTCCCTATTGTTTTAATTATTATCTTTTTTTTCAAGTATTGAAAGTTTCAATTTTTATCTCATATATTCTAAATAATTTTCAATTATGTCTTTTATAAGATTGAAGTTGTGAACTCCAAAAAGTTGTGAAGTCCGAAAAATGGTGAACTTCTAAGCCCACGCTATAAGGAGTTTAATTAGACATGAAATTGATGTTTTTTGATAATTACAACATATTTAATTTTTAATGATAAATAACTTTGTATAAGAATGTTTTAAAAACATTGTAAATATAGTATAGTGTATCAATTATGCAATCTATCATGATAGATTTCTTCCAACGATATGGTCTATAATTGATAAACTCCTAACATTGTTATCATCTAGCTAGATAGACTATCTAAATCTTACTATATCTACTAATACTTCGCGATTAATTGCTATATTTACAACTATCCATTTTTTTAATCATGAAGTCCACAAATTCCTTACGTCAAATAAAGAGTGGAATGCAAAACTCCACCCTTTCCAATTCCTACTTATCGCAACTCCTACTCTCCCCATTAAATTCTTAAGAAGGAAGTGCATTTGACAGCAAAAAGAAATAAAAGAATGTAAATCATGTACATAATCTAAGCAAGATTGATAAAACATATCCCTAACTGAATACGGAGAGAGAATTTTCATAATAATAACTATAGATTTACCACATTAAACCAGTCTATAGAGGAAAACTAGGCTGGGATTTTGAGAATGCCAAGTTTGAGTATTACAATAAGGATGAAATGTCAGGATAAGTTTCACTCATTTGGTGCATCCTCGACTGCTTCTTTGAAGGAGGCAGCCAGGTACTCGGCAAGGCTAGGTTGACAGCTTGACCTGCCAGAAGAAGAATTTGAAACTCTTGCTTTCTTTGTACCAAACTTTGAAATCCAAGAATCTGAAGGGTTCAACGAAGGAATCGTCGTCCAAATACCAGGCTGCAGAACCTTCCAAGGATCTTCAAGCATGGAGGCATTGTAAAATTGTTCCGGTCCAGATGATTTATCTGACAAAGAATGACGACCATGAGAACCAGCACCTCGTCCAGAGCCAAATCTTGGACTAGGGGTCATATTGCCACGATGTCCATGGCCGCCTCTACCTGGACTGAAACTGCCTTGATACCCTGGACTTGGGCTTGAACTATGGGTATTAACCCTGTCTTGAGTTGGATTGGTGTAAGAGTTACCTATTTGTCCAGAGACATGGCTGGGGGAACTCATCCTTGGTGGATGGCTAGGGAACTGGTTCACAAGTGGCCTTCTTGGTCCATGCCACATATGAGCTCCTTGATCCATGGGAAAAGGTCTAGGCATTGCTGGGCTACCATGGCCACCGGAACCACTAACACCTCGTGCATAGAACGTTCTCTGATCAGGTGAATATTGATGGAATTGATGAGTAGAAGAGGGAGACATTTCAGGGTTTCTCAATCCTACAACACAATAGTATATTTAGAATATATTAGGAGTGATTCTAAAATGGTTTAAATCATTTTTGTCATTTTAAAATCACTTCAAAACATGCATGCAATCATTCCAAATCAATTTGACTGATATGAAAATTGCATTTAAAGTGTAAAATTAAATATTAAATTAATATTTTTGAGTGATTAAAGTTGTGTTTCAGAGTATTTTGAATGTGACAAAAGTGATTCTGAAAATCATTACAAAATCACTCTCCATGCACCAAGGACAAAAGTGATTCTGTAACTAGAAAATGCTGGATGAAAGACCACGCCCGGGATGTGGAATAAAATACAACTAGCAAGCATTAACAAAAATGATAACTGAACACCAAAAGGGATCCTTTCCAATTCCACCATTAACATCACGTAAGCTCAATAAGAAGGAAATATTACTCCTACTTTAAACAAGATTATAGTACCCTGTCATTTATTGTTTAAAACATACTGCTTACTCGAACATGATCACATGGCATCAAACCATAGGGAGGAATTAGGAACTAAAATCAAATTACAGGAGCATATTTTGCATAAGAGAGAGTAATGTGCATTTGTATTATAGACAAATTTAATTACCCTAAGGAAAGCTTGTGAAACAAATACAAACATTCATTCCGAGAATTGAAATGTACCTGATCGTAGAACTTTAATAACATTTAATATTAGCTCATCAAACAAATAAGAACCATAGAGGAGAGATTTAAATTTTTATCATTAGGTTTCTCATTAATAATGTATCTCAAGAACTGTACAGCCCCCCAAGGACAAACTTTTATCATTAATTTTCTCAAAAGTACAATGCATCTCTTACAATCGTTTCCAGTCAATGGGTTTGATTAAGAAAACAATGAATTTTCTATGGGAATGCCCAACATGAGTCAAGCCAAGCCACCTTATCTGCGGGAATTTGCTCCAAAACCTCACGTAAGGAGTACAGGTATTGGATACAACAGGAGGAAAACCTCTGCTTTCTACCAAATAAGATTATGGGGTGTCTCCATTTAAACAAGTAGCCTGTCGATTTCTTTTTATTTTATTTTATTGAAAGATGCAAGTAAAATTACAAATGTCCCGTTTGTTTCTTGCATTTTGAAAGAATAGCTGGTCTTTATCACAGTAGTAGATACCAAAAGCTATAATCTTGAGGATTTAGGTTTGTTTCTGAGCTGGCTCCATGATGCAAGGTCTTTGTTCATTGTTCATAACCAAAAAAAACTTCCGATTCCTAATAGCATCTCTATAACCATTTCTAAACCTAAGAGCTCTAAAAATGCTGTCACCTTAAGCTCCTAGTAAGTTACTGTTGGGTGTTGAATGATTGAGTTCAATAAAATAACCCTTCCTAGTGAAAAGATGTACTAACTGCAAAAGCAACACGTCGTCTCAACAAACTCACACTCGCTCAAGCGATTGTGTCCCACCCTTGAATTTTGTCGACATGCTGTGCAAAATTACTGCAACTCAATACTGGCCTTCATTGTCAGTTTACTACCAGGGCTAATCCTATCTGTATGGATCATTTAACTTACCTATTTTCCTTCCAAACCATATTAAAAAGAAAAACTAAAATTACATGGAAGTGTGCAGTTAGCGTTGTTTTGTGCCTTTGATTAGAAAGAAAACAGAGAGTAACGACAAAGGAACAAGGCAATAGATAGTTTTCATGACTTAGTTAATTTTACAACCTCAATTTGGAGCATCTTTCACTAGTTTTGTTTATAGATAACACCAATTTATTGATAGGCAAGTTATTTTTTTCTGTAACATGTTTCTGACACAATATGGCATGTTTGATCTCTCTATTTGCAATTGGACATCTTTAAAATCAAACATCCATAAATAAACAAGTAACTTGATATTCCATTCCCATTACACGATCCTTCATATATTTTCATGCATGAGTTATTTAAGAAAACATAAAATTACCTGAAACATTTGGTGGAAGATAAGTTGCTGAAGAAGTATTATGGTGGTAAGGAACATAATTATCAGACACAGGTTGATTCTCAATCTTCTCTCTCTTCTTGCTAGTAGAAAATGCTGCCATAGGGTTTGTGTAATAGTCAAATCTTGGGGCTGTACATGGAGCTAATTGCCCTATCATGGTGCCTGAGGACTCAACCAATGGATTAGAAAGATGACTGGGCAGAGAAGTTTCGACATAATTAGCCACATCGGCCTGAGCAGCTTCCATTCGCATTGCTCTCAGTCTCTCCCTTCGTTTTTCAGATTCTTCCATTTAACCTAACAATATCAATTCTCAATCACTGTCATCACTGAAAACGCCCAACAAACTTGACAATCACAATGAAACACAAAGACTCTGTTAGGTACTTAAGTTCCTACACACAATCTTCCTCCCTGTGTATTACAATTACTATCAAACATTAAATAACCATGAGTTCCAACGACTACGGAGGAAGTAACAAGAACAACAAATATAAGAAAGAAATTCAAGAAACGTAGAAATACTCAAGGTTCCTGGCTATTCGGGAGAGCCGTCTCTCCTCTAGTGATTTCTCACTCCTTCCAAAAACATTCCCCCTCACACTGATCCCCAAAACCCTACTAAAACCTCTCCATGGTGCCCACATGTACAACACACATGACCAGCTACCCCTCTAGCTAACTTGATGTTTATGAAATTCCCTTCTTACCCTTACATACTTCCTTTATAAACCAAATGCAAAAGCTTCATTGATTTAGCAAAAAGAGATAAACCAAAGAAAACCTATACTATAATAGACTAATACGAAGTCACAAAACAACACCCGAAATCAATTACAAAGGAAGTGAAATTACAGAATGCATTAGAAAAGGAACTTACAATAAATATAGAAGATAACTGAGATTAAGAATTTAAAGAAAAAATTGTTCCTAAAAGAAATTTGTCGCTGCTTCCTACTCTATAATTCACAACCAAGCCTGTATAAGCTAGGGTTGTAAGTGGATGTGATTCGTTTCTGCTTGGTTTCAAGTCACATTAGTTGAACTAATCAAATCAAACCATTAAATAGTGGAGACCAACCCGGTTAAAGTTGTCAGTGAATATTGAACAATCTAAAACTAAAACCCATTTACTTATGTTCACAGAGCGAGGTAGAGATAGATATGACTTCTCCATCTCCATTTGATTCTCTGACCCAACAAGATGCCGATGACTTAGCTAACAGCGTATTGATTGACCAATACCAACAAGGTGCACTCCCATCACTTCTACCCAAGGCCTTGACACCCAATGGTGAGATACAAACCCTCCACCATTTATACTTGAGGCCTTAATACTCATTGGACTTTCCTTTATCACAAACTTATTGCCCTCTAACCCTTTTCACTACTTGATCTCATACTCCAAGTATGTAGATCTCAAAACATGTTCTTCCCCATTCAACCCTTTTAACAACATAACATACTTTTGAAACATTCCCCAACATCACAACATTCTAAATCATCATAAAGCATAATTCATCGAACTTAACATATTGACACATATAATCGAGTCAATATAGGATTGAATTAAATCACATATATCAAACAAGCTAAGCAAAGTATGCAGTATACAAAGCATACAACAAAGAAACCTAGTTGCAACCCATTCACGTCCTAAAGCGCTACTAAGATATTCAATCAATTCTGGAAACAATAAGGACAAGATTTTAATGTTAGAACTTAGTTCGCAAACTTTAATTGCAGTCGAAGCGTAATTAGGACTTACCAACTAGATCTAACCAAACGCCGACTCAAATTGATCCGTCCAAACCTAAACGCGGGATAGTCAAAGGGTTAAAAGATCCTCTAAAACACTTAAAATCGAATTCGAAAAGAGTTTAGAGCGAGCGTTACCACTAATTCATATAAAGAAGACTTGGGTCCAGTTTGGTTCTTGTAACGTGTTCGAATGGGTTCGTCTTCGCATGAGCCCTAAAAGGTATGGGTGTTTAGATTTGGAGCGGTTTGGAGTGTGGGTCAGAGCCGAAGATGTCGAACCACCCAAAAACACACCGGAGAGAAGGAGCTCGCGCCGTCGGATCTGTGGGTCGGAGACTCTCGCTGTTTTAGGCCGGAATCGGGTTGTTTGTGCGCGTGAATTGCAGATACATTCGGTGGAAAAGACCGACCTCAATTGTGGATTGGCTGCCCCTGCGACTGCAGTCCATGCGTTAGCCAACTGATTTTTTCAAATCAAGTTTTCAACACTAATTTTTTTTATTATTATTATAAATATTACTTGAAAAATTATTGATTTGAATTTGCTATTTTACAGGTATATCATCCATATTTATATATTATAATAGAGCAAAAATTTCAAATTTGTATTTCTAATTATTTTATTATTCTATAGAGAGAGAGAAAGATATAGAGAGAAAAGCGTTGACCGACAGAGGTAATTGGTAAAAGAGACGGAGTGGTGGGTGACGACAGATGGTGTGGAGAAGTGCCAATGATGAAAGAGAAATGGTGGAAGGTTCTATTACATGCTTGCGAAGAAGATGTTTCAGTTATTTATTTTTAAAATCTAAGTGTACTATTATAAAGTATATTAACTTAATCAAGTGCATCGATAGTATAAATGAGTGCATGATTATCAAACTTATCAACAATATATCAATCAAATGTATTAGCAATATATCAATTCAGTGTATCAAGTATATCAGCAGTATAAGTGAGTGAATGATTGACAAGTTTATTAGCAGTTTATCGGTCAAGTGCATTATTAAAATATATAAATCAAGTGTATCAAGTTTATATCAGTATTGAGGATATTTACAACATTTTGCATATTTTAAGTGGGATGAGTTTAGTTTTTGCTATTTTTGTAAATAATAAACACGTGGGCTATGGGCCTAATTAATGTATTAAGATATTTAAAAATTCAATCCTTTTTCGAAACTTATTTTTATAAATGTCCAAACTTTTGTATACTTTCAAATATAAGATTTAACGAGTTTTTTGGACTAAAATACCTCTTGCTTGTAATGAGCGGTTAGAGAGAAAATGTGGCATTGGAAAACCTTTCCACATTTACGAAGCACCTTAATAAGGAGAGAGAAAATACATTTATTTCTTTAGATGTTTTTGTTTAATGAGAGAGAAATATATTTATTTGTTGAGATTTGGACTTTATTTTTCATTTAACGTATTTCACGCATCAAACAACTAGTTATACTCACCAAGAAACTATGATTATTTTTAAATAACCTTAGAACATTGTATTAGATGTTTGCAAATGTTCTAACCAATATATTGGTTAATATATTTGATATGTACTTAAATACAACTGATTTCATGGTAACTTATTGGTTTTCCTGGGGATTCATGCTTATTGTTAAATATATTAGAACATTGTATTATATGTTTGAAAATATTCTAACTAATATATGAAATATACTGGTAAATATATTTGAAATGTAATCAAATACAACTAGTTTCATTTGCAATTTGTTGGTTTTTGTGATAAATTCATGGTTATTTTTAAATATTCCATGGTTTTGTTTTTTTTGTTTTTTTTGTCTTTTTTACCCATTGTTAGCATAAACATACATTTGTTTATATTTAATGTAATATCTATCCCAGGTTTTTTGATTTTGTCTATTATATTTCATTGTTAATTGTACGTATGTTTATATTTTGCATTGATATCACATATGTACCAATATATTTCATACAAACCTTTTAAATATATCTTTGTATATGATATAATTCTCTCTTCTATATCCCAATATATTTTATATAAACCATTTAGAGCAGTGAGAATCCCAACACATTCATTAAGACATATATATTTGATAAACCCCAAACAGTATCATATGACATGGTATATACCATAAAATATTAGAGTATATATAAGTTAACCTTATTCATTGATTATTTATACCAAAATATATAATATAAATCCCTCTTCGTTATCCATATAAATTTTTTAAAAGTAGTGAGAAACTCCACACATTCATTAAGACATAGATACATGATAAACCCCCAAACATATCATATATAGTATAAATCCTAAAGCCTAAGTCCCCAAACCAACATATATATGATAAAAAAATAATACAGTATTTCAACCGTATATAACATATTCTAATTTTCAGAAAAAAGAAGAGAAAAATCCTAACTGTATGTTCAAAATCGTAGAAATCACAAAAACCAGAACAAAATTGGTTTCGCTAGGTCTGAAATAGCTAGAAAGTCGTCCAAATTGTTGAAATTGTTTGGTCACCATCAAAATCGAAGCAAAATCGTTCTAATCATCCCTGCTTGGTCTCTTTTTTCCTGAAAATCATTGGACGGCTGCTGGATCTTGGTTGGATCTAGTCGCACTGGAAGGATCTGGTTGGCGAGCTAAGTAAAAAAACCTATGGCGGCAGCTACGGGCGACAAACTGTAGAGAAAGTTGAAGTCTAGAGAGAGAAGCTAATAGAGAGGAGAGAGACGAGGTTCACCGACAGTGGCAACCCAGGCTAAAAGAGGCATCGTAGTAATTGGGTGGAGATCTGGGCGATGACGATGAGCAGCTTTCGACGGCCGGTGGTGTTTGGGTGGAGAGAGTGCTGAGTAAGAGAAAGAGAATGTTGAGGACTTTGAGATCATGGGTTTGCTAGGAGGGGTGGTTGATTTAGAAAGTATAAGGGGGCGTTTGAGCCCCTATTTATAGCTAGGTGGGTGGGCTTATAGCCCACCCAACGTTTGGGGCTCCAACTAAAATAGTTGGAGCCCAAATACCCTTTTAAGTGCTCGATTATTTTGGTCTGGTTCCTTACTCTCCCCCGGTTTCCTTACTCCTATGCACTCGATTATTTTACTCTGATTACTCAATCTTCGATGGCTCATCACATGTTCCTCGATGCACGGTCACTCGATACCCAGCTTCATGGTTATTCGATATAGCTGCAATCGACACGTGTATACTCGATCATATCGACGTCATACTCGATGCTCGATTATTTTGAATTCAAAATACGTTTGAAGGTCACTCGATACCCAGTTTCATGGTCACTCAATACCCAGCTTCATGGTCACTCGATACACCTGCAATCGACGCGTGTATACTCGATCATATCGATGTCATTCTTGATGTAAGATTACTTTATACTAGATTATTTTGAATTCAAAACACGTTTGAAGGTCATTCGATATCCAACTTCATGGTCACTCGATACGCCTGCAATCGACACGTGTATACTTGATCATATCAACGTCATACTCGATGCTCGATTACTTTATACTCGATTATTTTGAATTCAAAACACGTTTGAAGGTCACTCAATACCTAGCTTCATGGTCACTCAACACGCCTGTAATCGACACATGTATACTCGATCATATCAATGTCATACTCGATGCTCGATTACTTTATACTCGATTATTTTGAATTCAAAATCCGTTTGAGCATATTACACGATACTCGATTATTTTGCCCCTATTTCGATTATTTTCCTTACTCTCCCTCGTTTTCCTTATTACTATTAGTGCTTGATTATTTTGCTCTATTTTCTTCCATCTCTTCTCCTTAGGGTTTTGCCATTGTTCCCAATCGGTGTCGTTCCTGGTGGGTTTTGAGGCTTCCTCTTCTTTGTTCCTACCGATCGACTGCCATTGTGGTTCTCTTTGGTCGGATTTGAAGAAATCCTTCGTAGATCTAGACTACTGTATGTTTGGTAGTCTAGATCTGTGTTTTTCTCTAGATCCGTCACTCGTTCTCTTTCATCTTGCCATTTCGAACACCACTTCTTTCTGTTCTCTTTGCTCTCTTTACTCCAAACGAGGGTTTCCCCTTGTTGCTTCTTTCGGTTCTCCAATCTTTTGTGTTGTTCCTCCTGTTTATCTGAGTCCGAATCATACAACTATGTTGGAGCTCAGATCTTGCTTGATAGAAGACGGAGATCCTCGTTTAGAGCATGGTAGAGGATGGAGAATGGTGTTCGAATCTTGGTAGGGTTACCAGATCCAATGGTAAGTCTTCTTTCTCTTCACTAGCCGATGATAAGCCACTGTATATTTTTTTCCTTTTTTTTTTTTTTTTGACAAAATGTAAGCTTATTTTGCTCTATGCTTGATTTTAATGTTCTGTTCTTGGTCTTTGATTATCGATCTCTGATGATCAATGTATCTGTTCTGTTCAATGACCGTTTTTATCTGATTATCGGTCTCTATACTTGATTTCAGTGTTCTATTCTTGGTATATGATTATTGGTCTTTGATTATCTGTCTTTGATTATTTTGCCTATTTTGATGACTCTTTTTGCATTGCTACTGTACTTGGCATTTGATTATTGGTCTTTGATTATTTTACCCCTATTTTGATGACTCTTTTTTCATTGTTAATGTTCTTGGTATATGGCTATTGGTTTTTTATTATCGGTCTTTGATTATTTTGCTACTATTTCAATGACTCTTTTTGCATTGACTCTAATGATCAATGTATCTAATTTACCATGATACATCATATTATCCGAAATTCAGAACAAACTTAAGAAAGAATTTTGTTATTTTGAGGTTGGTTCTTATTGTCTAAGCATAATACTAGGATAGTCGATTGTTTGTTGGCTTCCTTGTTTTTTTTTTTTTTTTTTTTCAATCTCATTGCAACTATGACATAACTCTTGTTTGGTTCCCGACTTATTTGATTTACTTTAGTTTGATTGCAAATAGTGGTTCTTAGAGTAGTGGCTTGCAAGTACTTTGTTGATGTGATTGAAAGTAGTGAATTGATGTGTTTTGTTCCCAATCTCAATGGTAAACTATTCACTTTATTTCACTAGGTGTTGGTTCCTAATCTCATTGGTACACTATTCACTTTATTTCACTAAGTGGGGTTTCCAAGGTGTACTTATTACCTCTTTTCCTACTCATGACCTACCCATGAATGATACCTAAACTTTATTTCTCTTCTCTATAAATGAGACCTCTTTTCCTTACACTATGAGGACAACCCCATCTTCACCATATATTGTTGGTAAGTACCTTCCCCCTCCTTCTCTTTTGTGTTGCTTATCACATCTCTTGTTAAGTCACTTTCATTTTTTTCTTTATATTATTTCTAAAACATCTATTTATTAATTGTCATAGTGTTCGACTTATTAGAGAACAAACGAAGCTTCACATTTTCTCCTTCTATTGTACGTAAGGTGGTACTCTTCTAAAGCATCTTGTATATTTGAAGTGTTTGTTGATACGAAACTTGATCTTTTCATTTAAATTTTTTATCCTGTATATTTATAAACTTAAAATAATTTAGTTATATATTAATTATGCTTTTGCAGTTGATTTTCTTTCAGTTATATATTAATCTTTTCTTTCAATTGTTTGTTGATTTTCTTCCTAAATACTTGTTAGCTTTCATCACAATCTTCTTTTATTGATTTATTTTTCATTGAAAACTCAAGATTTGATCATGAGCCTAAAATGAAACCTACTAAAATGAAGACTATTTTATCAATGAGAATTTTAATTTCTGTGTTCATATTTAAAAATGGAATTATTCGACAACATTACGTGAAATTGAATATGGTTATTGTTGTTGATTAAAAAAAATAATAAGTTGAACATATTTGATAAAAATGCAAACAAAATTATATAACTTCATTTGGTATGGTTTAATATATTTGATAAAAATGCAAACAAAATTTTTTATTGATAAATTATAGTAAAGTAACAGCTACTAATTATATATAAATTAACTGTCTTTAAGGATTAAGGTGAACAAACTTAAAAGCCCGTAGATAACGATTTAAACTTATTTGTTAAAGAAGTAGAAAAGAGAGAATAGTAGTAATAGTAGTAGTAGTTCCAAAATTGTATGTAGAGAATATACTTTTACTAATGTACTTTTTAATTTTAGTTCCAAACTAATGTACTTTAGATTTTAGTTCCAAATGCCCCCTCAATTTCATCCAATTGCACTCTAAATTTAGACAAAAGTTTAAGTGTTAATGTTAAACATTAAACAATATTGCAAGCTACTATTACTACTATTACTAAGTATATCATACAATTTTGCATGCATTTAAAATTCCATGATAAGTATATTCTTGTTTAGTTAAGAGTATATTAGTTTTGGAACTAAAATTATGATATAGCTTAGTAATAGTAGTACTAGTTCTAAAATTGTATGTAGAGAATATACTTATATACTTTTTAATTTTAGTTCCAGACTAATGTACTTTAGATTTTAGTTCCAAACGCCCCCTCAATTTCATCCAATTGCACTCTAAATTTAGATAAAAATTTCAATCTTAACGTTAAACATTAAAACGTATTGCAAGCTACTATTACTACTATTACTAACCTATATCCTACAATTTTGTATGCATTTAAATTATATTTTGTGTAAATTTGAAAAACCACCCATGAATAAATGTTTCAGAAGCCAATTTTCGTAATCTATAGTATAATGTATTGGGATTGGTATCCTAATTCTCTCGGAGTCTCATAATTTGTAAACGTACACATTGTTATGAATAAAATAAAAGTTATTTTATTTGCATTTACTCATTTCCAATAAACAAATATCTATGGTTATTATATGTAAACTTAAGCATGTATATGAGACATACAAGTGGATCATACCTTAAGTAATAACCTAAAAGGTCTGTAGTATAAGGATATAGGAGGGATACCTTATCCTGGTGACACTACAGATACAACTCGCTTTGTAGAGGTTTGCAAGTGTTGTAAACTAATACAGATGATCTGATTCTGACTATTCATGTGGAGACATGCGAGTGGGGGTGTCCTATACAAAGAATTTGTATAAGACCAGACCACGAGATGATTCGTCTCTTTATATAACACCGTTGATACTTGAGACTTACATCTCACCTAAACGACCATAGGTGACATGACCTTAATCCTGAGTGTTTTGGGAACTTCTGCCTATGAGGGCAGTCCTTTGATTAGTATAGGTAAGAATGGCCAGATTGCCAACTCAACAAGCCTATCTTTTTTTGGAATTTGTCTGATTGGGGAGCTGGGAACCCAGTTACACAAGATAGAATTCACTCTTTCCCCGAAGCAGGGGCAAGTAGATAGATTGCTCCCTTAAGGGCTGATTCTGGATCTTGAACATAGTGGCCACATCCTCTTTTTGGAAGAGGACCTAGTCATAGTAGGACTATGACTTATTGTTCATTAGAGGAATCAGTGGTACTTAAGGAGTTAGATGTAACTACAGGGGCAAAATGGTAAATTGGCCTAACTGCACTTACGAGCGATCTGTGAAAGGTTATCACACTGTTGATTGGTTGATATGGACACAGAAATATATCTCTAGTGAGAAAAGTGCAGTTGTCGGTCTTTAGTGGAGTGCCTGAAAATTAAAGGATGATGGATCCTATGACTAAAGTTTAGTCAGTTATTCACGTACCATTGGAGCTTCAAGCTACAGGTCCATAAGGTCCTCTCGGTAGCTCAATGGATTCAAGTTGAGAATCAGTTCTTGGTGTTGATTTGAAGTGTTCAAATTAGCATGGGGAAATTCAATTATATATGATATAATTGGTGTGATGTATGAGATACATCAAGTGGAAGATTAATGTAAATATGATTTACCTTAAGTACCATAAAATGGCAAAAGAACTATAGTTTGTATGTTTCATGAGATGAAATATTAAAGCTATAAGTTATAAATATAATATGGTAGGTTGGTTATCATATTTATTTATAATAATATCAATTATTTGATAATTAAATCTTTTTCTCTAATAATCGATTGAGTTGGAGGTTATTGGTGGTTTTATGGTAACCATGAGATAAAAGGAAAAATGTTTTCCTAAATTTATATAGTTGCTATTTTCAGAAAGAACTCACGGAGAAAGCTATCAACTGAGATTGTTTCACTAAGCGATAGCTATAGAGAGACTAAATGATCGTGGATTTTGACTATACGATAGTTCATCAGCTGGTCGTAGCTAAACGATTTCGTGACTTTGTCTATAGATAGGCTACCATCTACTACACGACTGAGCATATTGTCTATACGATAGACAACTTCCTATCTTCTATTTGCTCGATCGTCTACACGATCGTTGTTCCTCCGATCTCTTCCTCAAACCAAGATCATACAGAGCCCACAACTCCTGGATTCTCACATTGAGAATACCAAGGTAACTATTGTGGTAGTGTCCTCACTCAACTCGATTGGTTTCAAGGAGTCGAAGGCCATTCGTTGGGTTCGTGATTATTGTGTATGTTGTGTTCGTGCTGGTGGTCGTGTTGCATCGGTCGTTGGGTTCGAGGGTTATGTTGCTGTGGACGCTTGTAAATTGATCGAGGGAGTTTGAAGAATGTTTCTTCAAAGGTATGCATACTTTATCCCTTGGTTTCTACTAAATATGTCGTAATTACGTTTTGTGTATGACCTGTTAGTTTCCATTCTTGTACTATAGTTGTTTATGTTAACCTCGAATGGAATTTGGAATGATCCTTCCGCTGCTCATGGAAATCCTCATGATTGATTTCCTTTATAATGGACCCCCAATAAGTAGTAACCATACTAACTGTGTTCACAACTACCCAACATTAATTACTGCTAATACTAGAGCTGTTACTCAACAACCATAGGAGGATAGAATACCTACCACATCACATCAGACATCATAGTAGGTAATTAGCATACTTTCAGCTAATCCATGAGTCTGATTTAAGTTTTCATGAAAGCACGTGAACGGAGAAGATGTTTTTCCATTTTATGTACTTTACTAAGGACAACTGGCGGATTAGTGGGAACAGAAGTTGTAGATGTTGAGGAGATGGTCGCCATGTTCCTACATATCTTAGCCCATGATGTTAAGAATAGAGTAGTTAGTAGAAAATTCGTTAGGTTGGGTGAAACAGTTTCTAGGCATTTTAACTCCGTTCTCAATGCTGTTTTACGACTACATGAAGTACCGTTGAAAAAACCTTTGCCAATCACCACCTCCTGTACAGATCCGAGATGGAGATGGTTTGAGATATAGTGGAACTAAAAAAATGTTGGTGTGTTATCGGTGTCTAGGTTAGATAACTTATGTATATGAATATTTCATACGTTGTGTTCGCACAGGATTGTCTAGGTGCGTTAGATGGTACGTACATAAAGGTCAACATGAGTGCCACTGATCGACCAAGGTATAGGACGAGGAAGGGTGAAATCGCCACAAATGTTCTTGGTGTTTGCGACACAAATGGCGATTTCGTGTTTGTCCTACCTGGGTGGGAAGGTTCTGCAACTAATTCTCGTATTCTTAAAGATGCAATATCACGACCTAACGGATGAAGGGTAATAACTTTTGCACACAACTTCTTGTCGTACATCATAGTACTTAATGATTATGATTTCATACAATTGGACATTGTATAGGGTATTATTATCTATGTGATGTTGGGTACCGAAATATGAAGGGCTTCTTGGCACCATATAGAAGAGAACGATATCATCTTTCAAAATAATGTAGAAGAGGGAATACACCAACAAATGCAAGAGAATTTTTTAACATGAAACACTCTTCTACGAGGAATGTCATCGAGAGGGCATTCGAGCTGTTGAAAAAGAGATGGGCATTATTCCGCTGAAAATCATACTCTCCTGTGCAAGTCTAAACTCGAACGATCACGACGTGTTGCTTTCTTCATAATCTTATTAATCGGGAGATGAATACTGTCAAAATGCCCAAGGACCTAGACGAGGTGGATTCACATTATGCTACCATTGGTGTGGACGAGATCAATTATATTGAGAGTTCAAATGAATGGACACAATAGAGAGATGAATTGGTACATAATATGTTTTCTGACTGGGAGTTACATTACAACCAGTAGCTTCATGCTTAGTTTATGACTTTTACAATGTATTTTTTTAATTTCATGTATGCGATTTTGTAAATCAATTTCCAAATTTCTTAATATAATTAGATTTACAACCTTATACATTGTAAATAACACATTGTCTTACTTTCTTTACTACTTAAATTGTACTACGGTGTACATGTAGTAGGATTGTAAGTTCTTCTAGAGCTCCAAAGCACACTTGGATGAGGGAGGAAGAGTCGAAGCTGGTGGAATGTTTGGTGACTTTGGTTGAATCTGGTGACCTTTTGCCCAGGGTACCTGGTACAGTTACAGCATACGATGGCTGATAGGATACCTGGTTGTAGAATACAAAGGACCTCCACCATAGATTGTAGGGTAAGGAGCCTTAAAAAAACATACCAAGCTATAGTAGAAATGCGAGGACCGACATGCAGCAGGCTCGGTTGGAATGAAGAACTCCAATGCATCACTACGGAGAAAGAGATGTTCGATGGTTGGGTGAAGGTAAAATTTCATAAACATTTTTTTTTCATTCATCGTCACCCGTTATATTGACCAGTCATACTCTCCATATAGAGCCATCCTGCAGTAAAAGGGCTCTTGAATAGGTTATTCCTATATTTTGATGACTTAGCCTACGTCTTCGACAAGGACCAGGCAACTGGAAAATGGCAGAGACACCTGGTGACATGGCGCCAAATGTACCAGGGCATATGGATGAAGGTACTTCTACTGATGATTCATAGGAACATGACCTGTCATAGGATGAGTTTCATGGAACCCCGACTGGTTTTGGTTCCGAAGGAGGCAATTCATCAAGGGGTCGTAAGAGAAAGCATCATGGATATCAGTTTGAGTTGGTTGAGGTTTTTAAGAATGCAATGGACTTTGCAAATGACCAACTGAAGTCCCTTGTTGAATGGCCGAAAGAGTAGCGTGCAACAGAGGTTGAGCTACATGCCAAGGTTGTGAATGAACTTAACGATATTCCAGAACTGCAAACCCAACAGAAGGTGAAGCTTATGAACATCATATTCCACAATGTGCATAATACGGAGAATTTTTTGTCTATTCCAGCGGATATGAAATTGGAGTATTGCGAGCTTCTTTTCTAGACAACGCCTGACCAACTATTTTCATCACATGCTTTTCCAAGTTTAATTTAGACATATCCAAATTATGACTTGTACTTTATAATATTTTTTAATGTTTGACTCCATACTATTTGATGAACATGAATGTGATTTTTTTTTTTTTTTTTTTTGCTGTTTGTGAAATTTCTCTATCTCTATATACATTAATGTGTTGGGCAATGATTAATATCCTTTGAAAAGAATGGAATTGTATTTGTTGCATGCTCACAAAGTTTGATACGTCAAACAAGGTTAAAATTGGTGGAATAGACAATGCAACATTCAACACATTTTATACAAATTGGTGGAAAAAATAATTTTATTTAGGTTCGTGAAAATATGATATTTCATTTATTTTTTTTCCTTTGATATACGGAAAAGTAGAATTAATTGTGATATATACTAAGATAACATGCATTTAGTTTACTTACTGTTATAACCGACTATTATAATAATCTGCACCTCAAACACAGATTATTATAACCCAAACTATAATAACCTACACAATAAACATAGACTATTATACCACAAACTATGATAACCTGCACACCAAACACATACTATTATACCACAAACTATAATGACCTGGACTCCAAACACAGACTATTATAACACAGACTAAAATAATCTGCAATGCAAACACAGACTATTATAACCCACAGACTATAATAAACACTAACTATTATAACCCATTCAGTGCCCCAAACGCCCCCTAATTGTTTAAATTAATTTTGTGCCTGATTCAAGGAAAATTTTGAATTTCCCTTTTTAAAATACATATAGTTAATTATAGGTTGAGGAAAAACAAGAAAGTAATTCGGCCCTAATATTTGTGTAATTAAGAAGCCATTTGAACATTTTTGAAAATGATAGAAAAGCTGGACAAAAGAGAAATATATGACCTTTATTAGGGTCTTGTATGTAGTTATTCCTATAGTATTAAATTTTCATCGACATGTCGATATTTCCATCGACATTTCGATGTGTTCATAGATTCGATTCCGATATGAATGTGTGAATCGATATTTCCATTGTATCGTAGAAAAATCCATATAAATATAATATAAATAATAGACATGTTAATTTGTTTAAAAATCATAAAATATTTATTTACTAGTTTTTTATAATTTTTTCGGAAATATCAATCGAAATTGATAATTCATTGATATTTTCATGGAAATTTTTGTAAAATTAAGGACTTGATATTTCCATTGAAATCGACATTTTAAATCTTGGCTATCCCTAATATATTTTGTTTTGCCCTTTTTGCAAGTACCAATATTACTTTCGTCCTTGTAATTTTGGCATTGCTTCATTTTAATCTCTCTACTTCCAAAAGGTTCATTTTGTCTCTATACTTTTTTATTCATTTTGGTCTTTCTACTTTTAAAATATATATTTCCATCCTTATACTTTCAACTTTGATTCATTTTAGTACTTAAACTTTAAAAAAGTAAAACATCTTTATTAAAATCAATCAATAAATCCAAAACTCAAAATCACCATTAAAAACTTGAATCTAATGAAAAGAAACTATAAAAATTCACAATGAAAAAGGAAAGAAAGAACTTCTTATGCAAGCCATATTACAAAATATAGTATACATGACGCTTTTTTAATTTAGACATAGGATTGTTATTTTAAGCCACAATTGATTTAATCTCTAACGTTGTAGGGATTAAATTAACCGTGGTTTAGAACAAATACACCCATTCAGAGGCTATGTGCAATGAAAACTATGGTTTTAAAACCAAACTATGAACTACATATTTTCCAAAACTGTGTAAATATTTTCTAAAGACCACGGTCAATAAAAACTACGGTAAAAAGAAAATTAGAAATTAGAAATTTTCAACTGGAGATTAAATATTATCTTTACACCACGGTCTAAAATCAAATTATGGACTACAATTTTTTTAAACCGTGGTGTAAATATTATCTTTAGATCATAGTCAATAAAAAACATGGTCTAATAACAAATTATAGACTACAAATTTTTTAAATTATGGTGTAAATGTTATCTTTACACCATAATTAATAAAACTCATGGTCCAAAAATATATTAAAGACTATGGATTTTAAAATCATGTGTAAATATTATCTTTACACCATGGTCAATAAAAACCATTGTCAACAAAATATTATATGCTACAAATTTTTAAAAGTGTGGTATAAATATTATCTTTACATCATGATTCAATAAAAATGGGTCCAAAAGCATATTATAGATTACGTGTAAAAGATATATTTACACCATGCTCAATAAAGACCATGGTCCAAAAATAGAGTATATGGCCAATAAAAATCATGGTTAAAGAATACCATAGACTAACACCATGGTCCAAACCGCAACTCCTTCTCAACATCAAAACCCAGAAATCGAACTTTGAACTACTAGGAATCTGTAATCCACATAGAAACTGTAACACCCTAAGTTCAGGATTCGGTACCTAATGGCACCAACATTTCCTTGCGACATGACAACATCATCCTTACTTGTCACACGGGTTCTTTTAGCATGCTTTATCTTTACTCACATACTTTTTAGGAAAATTCCCGGGAGATTGCCCAACATAAAATTGTTTCAAGTTAAGCACGATTAATTTTGGAGTTCTTATTATTGAAGCCACTGAAAAGGAAGATGCACTTTGTTGGTACGAGTAGTAATTTTAAAATTTTTTAAGTATTTCTTAGTCATACTTTGATACCATTAGGATTCCTCCCATTTATATGTGACTTTAGTTCATTCATTTCTCTCTTAAACTCGGAACATTAAAGAAACATTAATTAACATGAACCAATAAAGTAATCAAGGATGTGTTTAAGAATAATTTGGTGTGGATAAATCAATTCTATCATTGTCAAAATTAATTTTCTCTAAATTTATTTCCTTTGACGAGGAAATAAAATTGATTTGGAGAAAACAAAATCTAAAATCCTTTTTAAATCCTTTTAAATAAAATTTAAAGATTTTGAAACTATCAGTTGGTACTTGATAGTTGATTTTTCTTGTGGTAATGAACGAATGGCCTCTAAAATTTTCTTTATTCAATTGAGATGTGAAAATACCAAAAGTAACCCTATATTTAAGAAGAAACTTTCCGTCCCATATCATTTCTCTCTCAATTGGAACTTGGAATGTAACACCACATTTTTAAGAGACTAATTTGGACTTCAATGATATTTCTTTTTTGATTTTTTGATTTATTGATTTAAAGGATGAGAGGAAAGTTGAGGTTAAGCGACGGAGATTTTGGGTCCAAATTTATTTTTTGAGGTGTCGAAAATGACTCTTGGACTTAGGCCCATAGTAAAAATGAACAGAGATGAGAGAATGTTGTCTCACATTAAAGAATTAAGCAATGTTTTAAAAATTATAAATACCAAAGTATGCTAGAGGTATCTCCAAAATGTGGTGATGATGGATGTATAACTCTTTTATCACACGTCCTCCAACAAGTACATGTCTGTCCCTCTTACCATAGAGGGGCTTTAGTTTTTTATTTTTGAACTTTAGAAGTAACACCTTTTTTTTTTCACCATGCTCGTAAGTTCCAAAATACTTGTAGGTTCAAGTTTAATTCTGGTGGGAAAAATTATCCTTTTGATTCTCAAAGTTTTGAAGAATATGTGTGTTTGGTTGAGTTTTAAAAATATACCTTTTTAATCTCCAGATTTATAAAAATAGATCTATTTGGTTCTTGAGTTTTCAAATGTACCGGTACCTTTTTAGTCCCTAAAATTTTAAAATAGGTTTAAAAAGCCCCTCAAATAACTTTATACTATTATTTTGAGTAATTATATCATATTTTAAATTAGAAAAATAATTTTTAAAAATCATACCCTCTCTAAAACTATCTTTTCTAATTTTAAATATCATATAATTATTTTTAAAAAATCAAACAAAAAATACTTCAATGACCTTCTAAACCTATTTTTATAAACTTGAAAACAAAAAAGGTACATTTTGAAAACTCGGGATCAAATAGACCTATTTTTATAAATTTTGAGACTAAAAAGATACATTTTTTAAAACTTAGGAACCAAATGTATATATTCTTCAAAATTTGGAAATTGAAAAGGTAATTTTTCCATTTTTATATATTCGTATAGAGCTAACCTAGATCTGTAGAATGTGGATATTATATTATGAAATTTATTTGAAATATTTTGATATTTCAACATCATCATTCTCTTAGAAGGCGGTATATTATGAATTATATGTGATTTATCTTACTACACACAAATATGATTGTGCAATTTTTTTTTTCTTTTGCAATTTATCAAAAAAAAAAAAAAATGACATGCTTAAGTTGATATGGATGAAGTTTATGATAACTAGTGGTAATTTCTAAAATTACATTACTGTACTTTAATTAGTAAACTTGTTAGGTTTAGTATTTTAACATAAGCATTTTTTGCATGATTTTCATGTATAAAAAGTTGATTATGTTATATTGAAGTTGCATTTGTTTGTATCAGTGGAATGTTTATATTAATTAAAATTTGAAAAAAAAAAAAATAAATCAGGCACAAATGGACCCTGCTTTATTAATTTATACACTCCATTGAACCACATATATAGTTTACTGTTGAAAAATTAAGTAAAATGTCACCTATAATCTATCAATAGATCACAACTGATGTTAGTAATTGTTAATCCCAATAGGCTATGGTTGTTGTAAACCATGTTTGAAATATAAAACAGCTAATATTAGTCGGGGTAACACCAGTTGTGGACATCAACCATGGTCTATCTTATCGACCATGATGTCAGTTGTTATTAACCACAATTGACACTACCATGATCTATACTATAATTTATAGATGATTACCCTGTTGTCTTAATCATAGTCTATTCAAATTAATCATGGTTAAATGACTGTGGTCTATATGAAAATTTATAGTAGCGTCCCATTGTGGGCTCCACAATTTCAAATCTTGAATTTTATTTTCAACTTTTAAGATGTCTCTCTAAACTCCTTTAATGTGCATAAAGTTAAGGGATTTGTTCTCCTTTTGGCCTCCCCTTGGAATGATGTGAACTAACCTACTTACAGGGGAGATATCTATCTAACCCAAAGCTATTTAGGATCCTAGAATTCTTGATTGATTTGTGATCTCTTTCAATTTCTCAAAATAAGAGATAATAAGATTTTGGGCTGATTTTCAAGAAAGATGCGTTTCAACATTTTTTTTCGTGAAACATTGTAGCGTTTAGGGATAGTGGTTTGACGCTATCGGCTTGTTGCATCAATTGATGCTTCTATGCTAGACCATCACATTTTTTCTTTGCAACGTTGCGACACTAGTTTGCTTCTTCTCTTTTCGAATTCTTCAATTTTGTTCTTCATTATTCAAAAAGCTCCATTTTAACTATGAATTCCTCCACTGTGATCCAAGTGCTCAAATCCTAAAATTCAACCAAATAAACATGTGAAAGTATTGAATTTCATCTAAAAACTAGCTAAAAGATAGATCTAAACGTGTCATATTTTACGCATCATTATGTGCATAGCACATCTTCTTCTGTAGAAGACGATGAAAGCTCTTTTTTGCAGTCTGCTTTCCTAAATTTAGTTTCTTCTTTATGTAATGAGGACATTAGGTTCTTTTGTTAAGCTGGTTGAATGATATATCTTTTTAGGAAAAGGTAATTACAATGTGCAGCACTTTTAGGGCTCATAATGAAGTATGTAGCAATATTTTAAAAGAACTGCAAATACAACAACTTTTTCAAACCTCCTGATTTATTTTAACTTTATTCCTATTTGTTGGGATTGATGCCTTAAATCTCGTGCGTTCTATAATTTGTAATGGTAATGTGCAAACAATTTATTTGTTTCTTAATAAAATATGAGATGTTTGATTTGACACTTAGTAGTATTAACCTACAAACCAATAAACTAACTTCCAAGGTTATCATCTGTAGCTTAAACATGTATATAGAGACATATGGGCAAATTATGTTTAAGTGATAACCTAAATGGTCTATAGTAGATGGATAAGGCTGGATACCTTATTTTAGTAACATTACGAATACGACCCGTTTTGCAGATGTTATAATTGTTGTAAAGTGCTACAAATGATCCGATTCTGATAATTCATGTGGAGGCATGTGAGTGGAAGTATTCTATATAAAGAGGTTTGTATAAGAGGGGTTTGGTCATAATTGGACTATGACTTATTATTCATTAGAGGGATCAATGGTATTTTAAGTAGTTAGATGTAACTATAGGGGTAAAACGGTAATTTTGGCCTACCTGTACTTACGAGGAATTTGTGAAGGGTCATTACACTGTTGACTAGTTATATCCAATGGACACAGAAATATATCTGTAGTACGAAGAGTGCAGTTGCCGGTCTTTAGTGAAGTGACCGATAGTTAATGAATGTTGAATAATTTAATTAATAGAGTTTAATAAATTATTCAAGTACCATTAAAGCTTTAATCTATAGATCTATAAGATCCCCTATGTAGCTTCAATCTTATGAATTATTCAAATCCATAAGATTCAATTTTAGATTAATTTGAATTGTTCAAATTAATTGAGGAAATTAATTATATGTGATATAATTAATTTAACTTAATTATATATGATATAATTAATATAATTTATTTGATACATTATAGTATAAAGTTTATTTGAGAGGAAATAAATATTTGAATATGATTCACATATTAATTATGTGAATTGGACTCATATAATTCAATTTAGTATAAACGGGATTTATATTAAATACCATGCATGAACGAGAAAATTAAAACTATAGGTTATATTGTATATGATACAATATTAAACTATAAATTATGTGTTATATATGATATAACACATAGTTATATATATATATATATATTAAAATTAAAATTAAATTAATTTAAATTTAAAGTGAAGGAAATAACTTCCTTCCCTTTAATTCTCTTTTAAACCCACGTAGTGAAGGGAGGGGGGAGGGACAGTTTTGATGGTGGTGATAATCTTCTTCACAGAAGATTTTTTGTTATAGAGGACTCTCTTTGGATTTTTGAGATCTCTCTGTAATTTCTCAAAAACTGTTATTCTCCTCTCAATTACTTTCTATCTCTTCCAAAATCTAAGAGCCCACACCTCTTCAGAATTCTCTACCTAAAAGAGAATACAGAAGGCTCCAATTAGTAGTGTCATCTTTGGGTCTTGTGATTGTACGAATTGTTCGTGATCGTTTTGGGAAAAAGTTTTCACGAAGAACGTTTTGATTCATCAAGGGTAAGTTTTCTTAAAAACCCTAACCCTTTTTTCTCCCTATTCCTTGCATGCTTAAAACTAATTTGTTAATTGCATAAATTGAGTTCTGTAAAATTTTTGTTCTGTGAAAATATTTTTGGGATAGATCCCTGCTTCCACAGTGGACCATAAGGTTCCTTCAATTAGAATCAAAGCCAGGTTTGGTCCTATATTTTATTGTTCCAGATTGATTTTACAGAATTGGTGGATTGCATTCTGTATTTTTTTCATACGATGAATGGATGTTGAATGCATTGCAATTTTTGGATGTTTCGGGATTAGATTTTGGTTTTACTGCTTTATTTTTACAAATTTTGATTTGTAAGGGCTTGGTGTTTTAGGCATAATTAAAGCTATAAAGTCTGTAATTTGAATGTCTTGAGTCGTTCATGATTGTTCCGGTGTTTTTCTAGAGAAAACGAGGCCAAAATCGGACGACAATCAAAGGAATTCGTGACTATGCAGTGGCTATTGTACAGTAGCGTTGCCGCTGCGAAGGGCGAAACAAAATTATATATTAGAACGGTTGTATATTAGAACCGTTCATGATTTCGTCCGTGGTCTGTGTTCTATGGGTTTATCATCCATCTTTCCGTGGGTTTCATGAGATAATTTTGGTTCATTTAGATCAGTTAAGTTCAGTTAGCCCTATGTGATTCAATTCTGTCAGACCATTTTGGTTTTGGCTTAGTCTGAGTTGATTTGGTTTAGTTCAATTTGTTTTGGTTCATTCAGTTTGGTTTGGTTTAAGTTGGCCCAATTTTTGTTTGTTTGCAATTATGGCAAATCTGCTTTTGCATACACTTTTGTGGGTCTCTGTTCTATTTTCAAATCGATCGTTCCTGGGTTTTGTTTTAGATCTCTCTATAAGGATCTTTGTTTGTAGCCTAGAAGTTTTTAGTTTTATTCTTTGTGGGGTTCTGTTTTTAGCCTACAAGTTATTCGTATTTTCGTTTGTTCTTCATGGGTTTTTTTTTTTTTTTTTTTTTTTTTTTTTTTTGTTTCCAATCCATATCTGCTAATTTTACTAGGAAGTTTTTCTTCACAAAACTCAAGTTGTTCATCATTCTACCACCTTTGGTATGAGGGAGAAGTCTGAGTACGTTTGGCAATGTGTTTTTATGTTGCATCTGGTACATCATTGTTTGGACTTGCTAAATACTTTGAATTGTTAGTAATTCCTTATGGACACTTTGAGGCATGAACGAGAAATCTAAGTACGTTTGCCAATGTGTTTTTATGTTGCATCTGGTACATATGTTATTTGTGAGAGAATTCAAGTCAAGGTGAAAATTTGTTGGAATGTCTTGAATCCTAAACCTAATTAGAATTGGTATTAAATATTTAATTCTTTTCCTTCTCTATTTAGGGTTTATAGAAATGCACTATATAAACTCTCTAACCTGAGAGACATTATTAATTCACAAAATCTTGTAACATTCTTTCTAATAAAACTATTCTCCCTTTGCCCCGTGGACATAGCTACACACAAGAATTTTGGGCTTTAATGTCGGTTAAAAAAAGCGAAATCGGATGTATAATGTCGTTTTTTAAAAAATAAAAATTGGATCTTTAATGTCAATTTTAAACCGACATTGAAGATGGGCTATAATGTCGATTTAAAACCAACATTAAAGGCCTCTCATTTATTTTATTCTTTTTATATTTCATATCAAATCTTCTCCCTCCTTTCACTTCTCTCTTACCAAACCCTCTCTTCTCCACAGCTTGATCGTGCGAATCACTTTCGATCGTCGTCGTCATTGGTGTTGCTTGGATCTCTGTCATCATCGACTTCTTCTGGTTGGCTTGGGGTTCATCGTCGTGGGTGTTCTCTGGTTATTTTTCGTTGTTGCGTAGGCGTTCTCCAGTTGTTTTTCTTCGTCGCGTGGGTGTTTTCTGGTTGGTTTTCGTCGTTGCGTGGGCATTGTTCTTCCGGTGTTTGTTCGTCGTGGTTATTCTTCCGGTGGGTCAGCTCGACGTTCGTCCAGCTTATTCTGATCATGGAGGTGGGTTGTCGGCATGGATCTATAGATTCAATTGTGGGTTTTTCCGATCCGATCGTCTATTTGCCCGATCTACTCGTGGGTCTTCCAATCCAGTTGTCGACGTTGTATTTTTGTCAGATCCGCCGTCTCAACTCTGTCAGATCTGCCATCACTACTTTCCCAGTCTATGTTAGTGCTTCTAACTTACTCAGTAGCTTTGCTGTTTTTAAGGTTATGACCATTCTTTCTGCTCTGGTTGGCTGGGCTGCACCAAATTTGGTAAGAAAATTGCTAGCTCAATTCGAATGCCTCATGGTTGCTTGTTTATTTACTTTATCTGCTTGGGCTGGGACAAGTATAGTTAACCACATTTTTTTATATGCATGCGTTGTAGATGTTAATTTTGTATATGCTGATTGTTTGTGTGGGATGCAATAATATTAGATTTGCCATGTTGAAGTTAAACCAATAAATCCGCATGCTTGCACTTTGCTATACGTTTGGTTTCCTCTGTTTCATCTTCCCATGGATCAAATTTGTGCCACTAAAGGATGAAGTAAATGGACCCCTTGTATCTTTCATGGGAAAAATTTAATTGATGCTTTTGTTTTTCTTTTTTGGATTAAAGTGTAATGGATTGATTGTTAATTAACAATCATAAGACACAATTTAATTTGCATTATACGCCTACTAATATTTCAAAATTGTTGCTTATTAGAGTTATCATTGGATATTGATTGTAATCAATCTACAAGAAAATTGTGTTTATGTTTTGGACTCTATTCGAAATAAGATTCAAGAGGATTTTCATGGAGTTATAAATATGTAAGTGTATTTGAACTTTCTTAGCTCTTAATTGAAGTATTTATGTCTAACTTATGTTTTCAAATTATTTAGTGGATTAAACACATGGCAAGCCAAGGACGATCTCCAACACTATCGATCTTCTCCAAAATGGAAACCTGTAAAGGTAAACTTGCATTCATTTTTTAATAATTTATGTTCATTCGAACATAAGAATAATTTTTTTCAACTTCTTTATATGTAGTGCCCCCGTCAATTAGATTCTGTAGGATGCGAGTACTATATACAAAGTATATACACAAAATAGTGCATAATCCTATTACTCCCATTACTAGCCTCGTACATAAATTATTTATTTTTTATATACTAGCTTTAATTTAATAAATGGATGTAAACTTATGTTGAATTTATCTTTTTTTTTTCTTCTTTGTAGCTCAATACAAAAAATGAATATACCCAAAGAGAGATTGATGTAATTCGAACCCAATGGGCAAGTTTTGTTAGCCGATTTGTGTAAGGATGTAATTCTTATTTTTTTGTCTCAATAGAATGTAAATGCTAGCTTAGAATGAATGCAAATTTATCTAACCATGATCTGTTTATTGAAAGATTTATGTATAATATTGTTGTGTTTATGAGGTATTTCATGTTAAGTATTCATGGAATTAGTACTAATTGATATTTGTAAATGAGAGAAATGATGGCTTGGTGTAAGTATTCTATGAAAGTCTGTTATTGTTATACAAATGTTGGTGATTAGTGTGTTTATTTCTTATTTGATGAGTATATGTAATGGATTAGAAATACTAATTCTTTGTTTGTGGATAAATTCATAGGTGGAAGACAAATTTTGATGGCTTGCCATGCAATTTTTTTTATACTTTTTAATAAAAAAGTAATGACGAATATTTCCTGATCCAACACGAGACATATAATGTCATTTTAAATTTTTTGATAGAAAAAATGGATTCGACAACAGAATTTTAAAAAACGGACAATAATTGATAAAACGGCACAGATTCTGGGCTTCAATGTCGGTTTAAAGGGCTTCAATTGATATTTGGGCTTCAGTTGCAACCGACATTAAAGGCCTTTAATGTCGGTTGCAACCGACATTAAAGACGGTGTTATTAAAACCCTTTAATGTTGATTTAAAACTGACATTAAAGATAAGCGACATTAAAGGGGTTTAATAACACTATCTTTACTGTCGGTTGTCAACCGACATTAAAGTCCGAAATTCTTGTAACTAGTACATTGTGAGTGAACCACGCAAGTCTTTCGACCTTCTCTTTAACTTTTTTTTTTTATTTTTTTTATTTTTACTTTCTTTTGTATTATTTAATTGTCGATTTCTTTACCTCATTAATACACACATTTAACCCAAATCGATTTCTTTCCAACTATTTGGGTATTTATTTCCTTTTTCTTCTCCATATCTTTTTGTCATAGTTTACGTCCTTGTAGTTTCATTTTTAGCCCATTTAAATAGGTTTGATTGTTTTTTTATTAGTTTCATTTTTCGTAAGTCATTTTCTTCCATGCATATTTTATTTGGCTGGCTCTTTTTTATCAACTAAGTTTTTTATTAGTTCACAACCTTAGTCTAATAATGGTTTCGTAGTTTCTAATTTTTTTTTTCCTTTTCGTAGCCATTTTTTTTATCAATTAATTTTTTTTTATCATTTGAGTTTTTTTATAGCCATATTTTATTAACAAAGTTTACTTTTTTTTTTTTTTTTAATTAACAGTGTTTTTTATTAATGGTCTTCATAGTTTTTTTTTTTTTTTAGCATGCATATATAGATTAACTTTTTGTTATTTTTATTGTCTTATATCACTGATATACTTCAATAAATGATATGAGTTTGTAACTGATAGACTTGGATCCTGAATGAAGTATATGAGTGATTGACAAACTCTCATCACTAATCGAAGTCCATTAGTTATAGGAGTCTATTGCCGATTGAAGTGGATCATGAATTCTGAACAATATTAGAAATCTATCATTGTCTAGCATTATGATTGAAGTATATCATTGATACGATTCTATCATTGATAAATTAATTGATAATTTAGTGATTGAAGATTATCGCTAATATCATAATTGACTATTTATGTTTGACTGTTGACTTTATTTGGTAATAGAAATCTATCATTGATAGACGTCATGTATTCTAATTGAAATCTATTAGTGATAGCCATTTATCACTGATAGAATTCAAACAGGATTCGTGTAGTTTATCAGTGATTGAAATCTATCATTGATGGACTACACGCACAAACTTTATATTTTTCTACTATTAGGTGAGGTGGAGAAAAGCCAAAATACAACAATGCGATGATTTTTTCATGGTAATTATTATAATTCTATTGTCCACCCCATGAAAACAACTATGAGAAGTTTAAACATGATTTCAGATTACCACAAAAAACAAACAAACAAATAAATAAATAAAATATCATGTGAGTTAATTATATTGATAACATTCTATAACTGATAAACTTGAGTATCATATTGTGGTTTTTGATAATCGACTGATGTTAATTTGTGATATTAGTATATCAATGATAGACTTTATTCATATATTATATTCTATCACTAATAGAATTTTCATCTATGATATTTTTGAATGGTATATCATCCTAAGAAAAAAATACTTAGAGTATCTCTTATATGACAAGTCAACTAGGAGTAGGATAAAAATTTATCAATGATAAATTTAAGTGACAAATCGATGATACATCTACATGACAAGTCAATTATTAGTGAGATTAAAAGTCATATAATTAATAAAATGACAAGAAAATATCATAGTCTTAATAAAAGATTTTTATCAATAATAAATTGATATTCACATGTGATATCAGTCTATCGAGATAGACATTGGGCAGATATTAAAGTTTATCGCTAATAATTGATATCACATGTGAATATTAATCAATCATTGATAGACTATGATTAAGGTGAAATTGCAATTATAATGAATTTAGATACAAAAAGAAACCAATTTGCTATGTCTGCAATATTTTATAATATTTGTTACATTTGCAAATATTTTGTCCAATTTTGCCATTTAGTACAACAACTGGAGTGTTACTATATGATTATTCAATCAAACACCTAACTCATCTATTTCGTGCAAACATTGTTAGGTGGTTGGGCTGCTAGATTTTTTTTCTACCCTATAGATGAACAAAAATCTATCATCTTTGAGTACTTTTCTCCGTATTAATTGTAATTAGTTAGATAAAACAGTTAATTAATTTGGTTTATAAGATAGACTTGCTTAAGATATAAGGTACTTTTGAAATATAATAAATCACCCCCAATTTAATGAATTATAGCCATCATATGTGTAAGTGTAACCAAGCACTATAAACTGTTTATAGTGTTTAATAACCGTCTTATATAGTAATTTAACATTAATCAAAACACTCTAATTATATAGCCAAACCAAGTAAATTTGTGTAAAAAACCTTAAAATGTAACCTAACACATTCGTATTTTTAATTTTAAAGAGTTTTTAAAAATGTGTTTAAATGCAAATGACTTTTTGAAAAACATTTCATGCTTGTTCGAAAGCACAAACATAAATGGATACCACTATGATTGGATATTAGGAGGCTCTCCACTTTTTTTGTTTCACACCTGAGGATTCTACATAAATGGCTAAGTTAGAGTTTAACGACACTATGATGATATCACTTATTAGAGACAATGGACCTTCAGAGATGTCTCTACGATGGTATGATATTGTTCACTTCGGATATAAACCCTCATGCCTTTCTTTTTGTTATCACCCAAAAGGTTTCATACCATTGGTGATAATTATCTTCACTTGTATACTCATGATCATCCTTTTATCCAACTAATATAGGACTTTGATTGCATTGTCAATACCAACATACATGTATAATAAACCCTAACCTATAATATGTCATAAGATGCCATAAAAAGTACTTTTAAACCCCTCGATGAGATTTTTTTTCCATCCTACACTCATACATTCTACTAATGTGAAAGTATATTGTAGTTTTGTTGTGTGCATGAAATAGAGTATTTTGTCTACTTCAAGTATACAATGTAAAAAATTGTAGAATATTTGTGATGATTTTAAGTTAACATCTCAATTGATGTTAAAATTTTGGAAAAACATGTGGACGATTGAAGGGTTAAAGAAAAAGTTAAGCAAACAAAAAATAAACATTAGAAAATTATATTTTTTAAGATTATAAAAAAGAAATACATTTTATACCTTTAACTTAATAATTCAATTCTACTCTCCAAATATAGGCCTTTTAACCCTAAATTAAACCTACACTCTAAATATAGAATTATTAATTCAATATTTTAAAAGTCTTAACTCAAGCCCAAAACAATTGGTAACATGTTATATTTACGAATAGGGTATTTGAAGTCTCTCCACCCAAATCTGCTATGCGTTTGGATTATTGTCATTAAACTCAAGCTTGATTAAACTCGTTTTACTCATTCATTTTGTTAATATCAGATTTGAATTTATCATTATCTTCTGAGCTATTGAAATCTTCTGAAGAAGGAATTGATTGACCTCCAATGACCGAAGAAAAGTATTGGCTGATTTGAGCTTAAAGGAGAAGAAAAACATTGTGAAATGGTTGGAAATTGCCCCTACAACTGCGACCAAACACCATTTATAGCATCCTTCATCAAGACCAACTCGTTTCTGGGTAGGACATCAAGGCGGTTGAAGTGTTTGATTCAGAGTTGGTTGGATTAGCATTTGAGTTGCTTTCAATCGAGTTTGGAGAAGAATTTTGAGGTCGTTCATAATGGCGATAACACACTGTTGCAGTATGTGTCACTTTGCCACACACTTGACAGAAAGGTCTTGAGTTGTTAGGATAAGGAGAGAAACATCTCTTCCCTTTCCATTTCCTCATTTATTAGAAGATTGATTTCCACATTAATTGTTTGTATTTTTCGATAAGAAGAAAAAGGGTGGATTTTGCTTTGGTTTCTCAAGGTTTGCATAATTTACAGTAGCTTGATTAATGATTGCAGTAACATCCCTTGCAGTTTGAACGTAATATTGTCTTTGTTCATAAGACATACAGTAACTCAAATTGGAGTTCGCTCCACGTATAGTTCTGACTTCTTATTACACAAACAATGAAAGTAAAATCCTCGTGTAATCCACCAAACAAGAAAGAGGATGTCAAATCACAAACAATCGATGCAAATCACAAATATACAATCTTGTTATTAAATCATATCGATTTCAGAGTACCGAGTTGAATCATGTATTGATTTTCTTCTATCGAGTAACATCGAATCAGATGTTTTGGTCTTCGAGTTGCTTCGAGTAAAGATTAAGATTCATCGAGTAGAGTCGAGTGTCGACCAGCACTCATCGTGTTCCATCGAGCAAAGAACAAAAACTCGTCGAGGATAGAAGGAAATTTTCATCAAGTATCGAGCAAAAACTTATCGAGTATCTAGCATCAAGGTTTAAGAGAAGATTTTTTAGCCATTTCTTTATCATCTCAGTGTTGATCTTGATTAATTGGGCCTAGAAAAGATTGAATAACCCAACATTTTTTTGCTATTGATAAATGAAGTCATTTGTCTTAAATTGGCGAAAAATGAAACTAATACAACTCACTTAATGAAAGACTTCAAAAGTCTAAACAAGAGGAAATAATGAGAAATTAGACAATGGCTTAACCAAATCTTTACCAACTCTACTTAATGACAACACATAAAATTGATGTAAACGGTAAATACAATAAATGGGGACAAATAAAGTCTTAACAGCCCTAGATCAATGAAGATGAATGATAGAATTACAATTATACCCTTTGTACTTTGAAAGACATAAATTCCTCTCATTTTAACCTTGAGATAACTTGCCATGGAATCGATATCAAATCTACTAAAGAGAAGCATAAATACTTTTATTTCTTTGCAGAAAATAGTTCTCAGTTATCAGGATTTAAATTTTTATGTTATTTGGCTAAAGTGAGCATAGCAACAATGTGCTTGTGACCAATTTTTTTAATTATTCTTTTAGGATAAGGTATTTGTGTGGTTTATTTATTTATTTCGCTATTTGGGTAAATAAAAAAAAAAAAAAAAATACTTGCGTGGCTTTTGTTGTTGGCTATTGATAGATAAGACTTTGAGTTCCAATTTTTAAATTTAATTTTTTTATTATAGAAATGTGTATTTCATCTTCGAAATCTCAGATTTAGTTTTGATTTTAAATCAATATGTAATACTATTAATTCAAATAGATTTTATTATTATTATTATTTTTTAGATTAGCATATTTTGCTCATGTAGATGTTAGATTTTGGTTGAAATCAAATTATAGATTTCGGTTCGTTGTGATATGATTATATTTTTTTGATTTTTTTTATTACATCTTATTTTTCTTCAATTTTGTTATGGGGTATTTTGGTCCATCAAACTATTTACCAAAATTTCATATTTTGCATTCAATGACTTAGAGAAACAAAAAGTCAATTAGTCATTTTCAATATCATTGCAACTATATTTTGCCATCCAACTTTGTGCCCCGGTGTCAAGGGGATCAGGGATGTTTATGGTTCAGTTCAATTTGATTTGGAGCTTAAATCGTACTCAACTGCAAAATTTAAAAAGTGTATTTTTTAAAATCGAATTGAAACGTATATAAACAGTTCGATTTGGTTCGATTTGACAATTTTTTTTTAAAAAAAAATTTTATGCTTTTTCATATTTTATAAATTATAAGCAGTTTGGTTCAGTTTGGTTCCAATGGTTTTAAAAATTACATATATTGTTTTTAAATATATTTATTAAAAAAGCGATTCGGTTCGATTTCAACCTCAATAATTCAATTTGAAAATATATCAAATCGAACCGAACAACATTAATTTGGTTTCGGTTCGATTTTAACAATTTCATTAATCACCCCTAACGAGAACACTACATGACAATGTTCTTTCTAAATCTCTTACTTATTATTTTAGAAAAAAAAATACTTTTTGTATCTGAATTTTGAAGAATATGTGCATTTAGTACCATAGATTTCAAATTAGTCATTTTAATTCTTTTCAAAAATAGGTTTAAAAGAGAAAAATACTTTTTAATTTAATATTAAAAAATTATAAATGCTTATGTGGCAAGATGACACGTAATGTTTTTAAATTTTTTTTTTTCTTTTTCTCTGTCCCTTCTCTCCTATCACTCTCTCCTCCCTCTTCATCCTTTTTCTCTCTGGTTCTCTCCGGCATCTCCATTACCAATCTAAAGCAATCTTCTCCATGTCCATTAATAATCTAGAATCAATCGTAGTTAAAATCCTTAGGTTATTGAAACTTTTCCAGTACATCTTTTCTTCACATAGAGTTTCCCATAGTACAGAGGCATCTCCAATAACATTCCGATAGTTTGTTGAATCAATGGAATATAGTGTTTAAAACGCCAATCTTCTTACTTTTCTAGGATGCACTTCAGTTTAAGCTTAGAAATTTTTCCAAATAAAATAAAAATCAATATATGTATAAATAATTGTGTTATGAGTAACAAAAAAATATATTTTAAAATTAATAATAAATTCGGATTGGTTCGGGTTGGTTTGAATTATATTAGGTAAACCCATGAATCAACCCAATCCATAAAATTTTCATTTATTTGAGTCAAACCCAACTCAAACCGCACGATTTTTTTGGGTCATTGTATTTTTTGAACACCCCAATTTTAGATATTGTTAGGTAAAAATTTAAGTGTCTTTTAAAAAGAAAAAAAAAATAAAGAGAACCAACCTTGAGAATTCCATATTGATAGAATTTGAAAATGGAGTCTCTATTTTTGAACTCCAACTTTGAGTTATGGGTTTAAACAGTACCTATGTTAGTACTAGTTTTGACATCTTGATCTTTCATTGGAAAATTAAGATCAAAATGACATATTTTCATGTTATTATGTTGCATGATTTGGCTGAGATGAGAATTAGACAATGGGAGATTAAGCATAACAATGACTTGACCGATTGTTCTAAAAATGTAGAGTCAAAATGGAACAAGAAAGAAAGTTCAATAACTAAAATATATGGGTTTTAATAATTTAGAGATAAAAATGAAATAAATTAAGAATTTGGGTAGACTTAGCGAGTGCTTGGCTCAAGCTTACAGATTGATTTGAGTTTAATTGGTATAAATTATCAACTCAATATTTGGTTCACTAACTCAGTTTAATTGATTGAAGTTTTCTTAAGTTAAAAAAGAAATTTTATAGGTTGCCTCAATTTTTTTTTCATATAAATACTCCAATTTTCTCTTATTTTTCAATTCTTACACCAATATTCTCAATAATTTATAAAAATATCTCACACAATCTCACAAAATTCCATAATTAAAAACTCCCTTTAAAACATGTCAAAACGATAAATAGTCAAATAAATAAATGTGTTGGCTATTATTAACACACACTCAACTACTAATCCAGACTTTGTTAAAACATTTATGTCATAAAATCTTTTGATGCTTCCATTATTCTCGTTCTTCTTGAAATATGCAGTTTTGTTTGTTTGTTTATTTATTTATTTATTTTAGTAATATACATATATATTTAAACAAGAATGTCTTTTAACTCTAACATATGAAACTTTAGTTTAACCTAAAAATCAAAAGTATATATTGTATTTTTGCTGTTACTATGAAACATAAGTATTTTATTTACCTCAAATACCAAAACTACAAGAAAGAAATCCTAAAATATGACATCTCAATTGAGCGTTTAAAATTTAAAAAGATATTTATGTAATTAAATGATTGTACAAAAAGTTTAAACAAACAAAAATAGTAAATAAAAAATCAGAATTTTTTAGATTACAAAAACTGTACTAGATATTTTTTACTCAACTCATCTCAATCGTACATCCCAAATATATTTTAATAACTTCCTTAATAATAATCCCGATGCTTGATAGTCCAAGTTCAGAAATGGACTTGGTTGCTCATAGTCATCATCTCCCTCTCTGTTTGTTTCCTCATAATCTCCATTTTTAACAAATTCCCCAGCTCCACCAAGCTCCCACCAGGTCCTCCTTCAATCCCCATCCTCACCAGTTTCCTATGGCTCTGCAGATCACCACTCCAAATCGAGTCTCTGTTGCGCAGTTTCGTCGCCAAATATGGCCGCATCCTCACCCTCCCCATCGGCGCCAGCCCCGCCATCTTCATCGCCGACTGCTCTATCGCCCACAAATCCCTTGTCCAAAATGCCGCTCTCTTCGCCGACCGCCCACCGGCCCTCGCCACGAACAAGATCATCTCCACCCATCAATACAACCTTGCCTCTGCTCCTTACGGCCCACTCTGGCGTCTCCTCCGCCGTAATCTCACTTCCCAAATCCTCCGTCCTTTCCGTATCAAGGCCTACGCCCGTGCTCGCAAGTGGGTTTTGGATCTTCTTCTTAATCGCTTTCTCTCTCACTCCAGATCTGGAACTGCCGTCTGCGTTGTCCATCATTTTCACTACGCTATGTTCTGTTTGTTGGCGTTGATGTACTTTGGGGATACGCTTGACGAATCCCGGATCAAGGGAATTGAGAACGTGCAGCGTGAGATGCTTATAAATCTTCCGCGTTTCGTTGTCCTTAATTTTTGGCCAAAATTAACCAACATTTTGTTTCATTATCGGAAAGTGATATTTTCGCAGCTCAGAAGAAAGCAAGAGAAGGTCCTAATCCCTCTAATCAACGCCAGAAAAAAGGCCAAGCAAGAAAGAGAAAACAGAGAAAAAAGCGCTGAAATTGAAGAAGAAGATGATGGTGAATTCGTGGTGTCATATATTGATACGCTGCTCGAATTGGAACTCCCCGACGAGAAGAGAAAGCTTACTAACGACGAAATGGTCACTTTATGCTCCGAGTTTCTCAACGCCGGCACGGACACTACCTCGACGGCATTGCAGTGGATAATGGCGAATTTAGTGAAATACCCAGAAATCCAAAACAAGCTTTTTTCAGAGATGAAAGGAGTAATGGGAGATGGATCAAGGGAGGAGGTGAAGGAAGAGGATTTGGGGAAACTTCCATATTTGAAAGCAGTGGTTTTAGAAGGATTAAGAAGACACCCACCAGTACATTTCGTGATACCACACGCAGTAAAAGAAGATACAGAGTTGGAAAATTATGTGATACCAAAGAATGGGAGTGTGAGTTTCATGGTGGCGGAGATGGGTTGGGATCCAAAAGTGTGGGAAAATCCGATGGAGTTTAAGCCGGAGAGGTTCATGAAGAGCAGCGAAGAGGAAGAAGAAGAAATGGCGGGGTTTGATGTAACAGGGAGCAAAGAGATTAAGATGATGCCGTTCAGAGCAGGGAGGAGAATATGTCCAGCGATCGGTCTAGCAATGCTTCATTTGGAATATTTCATTGCCAATTTGGTATGGCGGTTTCGATGGCAGGCGGTGGATGAAGACGGCGTCGATCTAGCGGAGATGATAGAGTTCACCGTCGTCATGAAAAAGCCTCTCAAAGTTAATATATACTCCAGATTTTAGATGAATAAAACTATTGTCACACATTCTCAAGCTAAAATATTGCAAAAACAAGACAACTTAAAACTATTTGCAAATATGACCGAATTTATCCAGACAAAATGTCTAAAAAGCCCATTGAAGACACAAAAATATTATGGTAAGAAATTTTCAATTCAGTTTATTAGTAATAGATTTTAAATCTAATGATAAAAGTCTATCAATGATAAACTCTTTTTATAGATCGACAATCACAAAAAAATCACAACTCTGATTCTTTCATTTGATCTTGATTTTTTTTTTTTCACTTTTTAGCATGTTATCATCAATAGGCTTCTATTACCAACATTATCATATCTTTGCTATGATTTATCGATGATAGCAAAATTTAGACCCACCTATTGAAAATGTCCAAAATGTCCAATTAGAGTCTATCAATAAAGATTTTGCTACCAATGATATGACGTATGACTGATAGACTTTACCAGTGATTAGAGTTTATGACTTATAAACCTATATTATTTGAAGTTTTTCAACGATAGCCAATAATAGATTTTAAATGGTTATTGAAGTCTATCACTTATAGAAGATTATCATTGATTATTGATAAACGTTTATTACATGCTTTTAAACTTCAACCATAGACTCTATTAGTAATATGAGGTATCATCAATAAACTTTATCAATGATTAGAGGTGTCATTGATAGACTACATAAATAGTTAGAGTCTATGACTTATAAGCTTATATTATTTGAAATTTATAAATGATAGCGAATGATAGTCTCTAGTACTTTTTTCCTTTGGAAAGTATTTTAGTCTTTTGCTTTTGTATAATTCAAAGGTGTATTGAACTACTAAATATGTAACAATCATTTTGATACTCTTTATATTGAAAAAACATGTGAATATTTGCAACGGAACTATTCGGTCACATATTAAAGTCTATCCCTATTAGACTAATATTCCTCCCTGTATTAATTTATTAATAGACTCATACTGTAAAAGAAACATCAATTACCAAAACTTAATTATGTAAAAAAATCAATAAAAGATAGATTCTATTACCATTGATATGATTTTTGATAGGTCTTTATCAATGATAACATAATGTAAGGAATAATGACAGATTCATATTAGTGATAAATTTTTATTATTGATAGAAAAATTTTAAAAATTTTCCACCAATTACGTTCTACACTAGATTGAAATTGAGTCGAGGGTATATCACATAACCCTTAATTTTTATTTTCACAATGATAGCAGAAGATGTTGAGAATTTCTTACACATATAACACATAAAAATTCAGAGGAAAAGATGATACATAAGAAATTCCCTAGTCTATTGGGTTCCGCATATGAATGACAGAAAAATTAGGTAAATAATGCAAAATGCCCCAGTTTTTTTAAAAAAATGTCAAATGACCTTTTGCTGGCGTTAAATTGGAGTAAAATTACAAAAATATATTCGCACGCACATGGAAAAGCAATCTCACTCGTCTCGCTCGCACGTGGAAAAGACCCATTTTTATTTCCCTTCTCATCAGTCTCGCTCTTATTGATCTCGCTCTTCCTTTCCTCACACAATCTTGCCAAGTATCCGATATCAACAATCGTTCTCCTTAGAGCTGCTCGTATGAACTCATCGTATCGGAGAAGAAGAAGACACAACGGAGAAGAAGTCGAAGAAGAAGAAGATGTAGCGGAAGAAGTTAGAGAAGAAGTTGAGAGAAAGACAGAGGAAAAAGATGATACATAAGAAATTCCCTAGTTTATTGGATTTGGCATATGGATGACTAAAAAATTAGACAAAAAATGCAAAATGCCCCAGTTTTTAAAGAAAATGTCAAATGACCCTTTGCTGACGTCAAATTGGGGTAAAATTGCAAAAATATATTCGCACGCACGTAGAAAAACAATCTCGCTCGTCTCGTTCTCGCTCTCGCTCTCGCTCGCACGTGGAAAAGACCCATTTTTCTTTCCCTTCTCATCAGTCTCGCTCTCATTAATCTCGCTCTTCCTTTCCTCACACAGTCCAAGTACCCGATATCAACAATCGCTCTCCTTAGAGCTGCTGTATGAACTCATCGTGTCGGAGAAGAAGAAGACACATTGGAGAAGAAGTCGAAGAAGAAGAAGATGTAGTGGAAGAAGTCAGAGAAGAAGTTGAGAGAAAGGCAGAGGAAAAAGAAAAAGAGAAAGAAAAGAAAAAAAAATATGGAGAAGAAAACAAGAAAGCAAGGGCAATGTTGTACTTTCACGTGATCATGACATCATCAAAGGGTTACTTAACTTTTTTAAAAAAATTTGGGTCATTTGACATTTGTGTACTTCCACGTCATCATGACTTTTTTTTTTTTTTTTTTTTTAATGAGTCTTTTGCATAGAGTTGACAGAATTTCGTCAGGTCCCCATGATCGAGGCGGGGAATCCTTGGTGATAAGGTCAAATTGGGGACCCCTTTAGGGTCCCCGAACTAGAGATGGGACAGGGATGGGGAGGATATCCCCGCCTTGTCCCCATCCCTGACTCTGTCTCGATTAGGTTTATATATATATATATATATTAGGTATTTAACTTTTTATATTTAGCCTAGTTTTTAATTTTGTCCAATCAAAGCTCAACTAAAGTGTCCAAACCCAAACCAAATAGAATTTTAGGAATTTTTTTTTTAAAAAAAGTTCCCATGGGAAACAAAAGGAAAAATGGAGAATGAGTCTCCGTAGACACCCGTTTCCCCGATAGGGAATCCTCGCCCCCGTCCTCACCTTTCAAATGGCGGAGACGGGGTAAAATCCCTCCACGGGGATGGGAACCCTCCAAGCCTTCTTTTACACAATTATCTCTAGTTTATTCGGTAAAGAAGGAGTCATAATTGGAATGAAAAAAAAAAAGTCAAACTTACATTTGCATATAAGGCAAATATTGAGATAAAACCTTTGCCTGACTTTTATTACCCTACACAACCAACTTTGAGACATAGATTGGTGAGTTGTCAACCAAGTATTCACTGAGCTATCGATTAAAATGGGTGGATTGAATATTTTGAGCTTTGTAGTTTTACGAAAATCACTCTAATTAACATCCTTGGCCATTCGTCACCTTCCCTTCTTCAACTAGAAATTCCCATTTTCCACCTCCTTCCTCGTTGCCAAACTCCCCAAGAAATTTAGGAAGAAATGTAAGAGGCACGAAAGCCCTAGAACCAAGTGAAAAATAGTCAAGTACTTTCTTTAACTTAGGTTTTTTTTTTTTTGGTTTTTACAAGTTTATTGTGATATTTGATGCATTTTTATATTGAATCGTAGAAATCGAGACGGGAAGTGTAATTAGAAGAATTTTATAGATAATTGAAGAAAAGAGCTTTAAGAAAGACAAAATGGTCCTAAGACATAAACAGATGCTAAAACAAGTGGAATCTCAGCAATTCGAGCGCTGCTAAACAGGTAGTACCACACCACTATGAAAATTTTTCAAGACATCTATTTTTTGAACAACATCGTGACACCACTTTATAGCGTCTTGAGGTTCAAACTCTATTAAATTTGTTGTTTCTTCATAGTTTAGAGTATCGAATGTTAGGGTTTTGGAGGCCGAGAGAGAATGGTCTAAGTCAAATTCAAAGGTGAAGGATTATGAGGTTCAATGCAGAAGTAGAGATTGATCCCAATTTTAATTTCATAGAAAAGTAAATTATAGAGAAACAGAGTTATGCATTCTATATAATTTTATAGCATGCAATAAACAAAAATAGTGAAGGAATTCGGGTTTGGATTACTTACCCTTGAAGTCACATGTCTTCATAAATTCCTTCTTCTACCGGTCATCAATTCTCCTCAAACCAAAAACAACAATCCAAGATGGCCACCATCAAGATGTAATCCTCTGTATTCTCCCGAGAGTAGGATGAGAATAACAAGAGTGTGTGGGTTCTATTTATTTTGTGAGAGGAAGAAATATTTAGAAGAGAGAACTTAGTTTCTGTATGTTCTTGATAGGAGATCAAGAAGAGTAGCCCAGAGTTCAAAGACCTTCTCTGCGTAAAAAACCAGGAAAAAGAATATGGTAAGAAGTAACCTCCCACTCACACGTTCTTATATGGTAAGAAGTAACCTCCCACTCACACGTTCTTCTCTGAGAGTATTAAGGGGAAGGAAATTGTACTTCACTTCCTTTAATTTAAAATTAAATTAAAATTATTTTAATAAATAGTGTATATATATATATATATATATATAACTGTATGTTATATCACATATAATACATAACCTATAGTTTACATTATATCAAATAAAATATAATCTATAGTTTTAAAATTCTCAATAATTCATGGCATTTAATATAAATCAAATTCATATTAAATTTAATCATATGAATGTCATCCATATAATCAGTATTTGAATCATATTCAAATATTTAATTTCTCTCAAAGTAAAATTTATATTATAATCTATCAAATACATTATATTCATTATATCACATATAATTAATATAAATTAATTATATCATATAAATTAATCCCTTAATTAATTGAACAATTGAAATTAATAAAAAATTAATTCTCTATAATCTCTCTTGAGCTACAGAAAGGTCTTATGAACTTATAGATTGAAGTTCCAATGATACTTGGATAGTTAATTAAACTTTTTTAATTAAATTATCTAACATCCATTAACTATCGACCACTCCATGAAAAACCGATAGCTGCATTCTTCGCACTAAAAATATATTTTACTGTCCATTGGATATAACCAGTCAACAGTGCGATAACCTTTCACAAATTGTGCAACTGGGCCAAAACAACCATTTTGCCCCTATAGTTACATTTAAATCTTTAAGTACCACTAATCCCTCTAATGAACAATAAGTCATAGTCGAACTATGATCAAACACTTCTTGGACCAAGAGTGAGTGTGACGCCACATTATTCAAGCCCTAGAATCAACACTTAAGAGAGCAATTTATTTGTTTACCCCGACATTAAGGAAAGAGTGAATTTTGTCTTATGTAGTTATGTTTCTAGCTCCCAAAAAATGGTAAGCATATTGAGTCCGTGAATTAGTCACTCTCACTCATGCAAATCAAAGGACCACCTTTATAGGTAGGAGGAGTTCACAACTCACTCAGAATACACGTCATGTCACCTATGGTCATCCTGGTGAAATATAAGTCTCTACTATTAACGATGTTATAGAATGACACTATTCATTTTGTGGTCCGGTCTTATACAAACTCTTTTGTATAGAACAGACTCACTCACATGTCTCTACATGGATGATTAGGATCAGATCATTTGTAGAACTTTACAACAATTGTAACACCTACAAAGCGGGTTGTATTCGTAGTGTTATCAAAATAAGGTAATGCTACTAAATGTTGAATAAAATACCCAAAATTTTATTAAATAAATAAACTGTTTATACATTATAATTAAAAACTACATGACCCACGAGATTTAGAGCCAACCCCAACAAAACGTTCTTTGGTATTGGATAGACGATTCGAGAGCATTGGAGGGTCGATTCTACCTTGCTTTTCCTTTTGTGTCTTCAATTTTTCTTTGTATCGTCTTTTTATTCTAATGATAGCTTTGTCTAGGAAGCCATGCTCGATTGATCTTTTCTTGGTCTAAGGCTAAATGTAGTCGGATTATTTTTAAGCACTATAGTGGATCTTGTTTTCGATTATTATTGATACTTTTTGGCATGATTGATCTAATGTATTTTGAATGTTTGTAAATAATTTGAATGAATTCTTGATCTATAATCTGATTGTAACAAGAAGATTTAGGTTAGATCATGCACGTTAAACTAGTGTTTGACTATATTAGTATTATAGGAGAAAAATATAGAGATTGTTGATGAAGAGTTTCAATGATGGCTTAATTTAATTAGTTTCAAGAGATCATGAATTAGTAATTAAATAAACGAAAAAGTTGATTTTGAAAGAAGCGATAAAATACTTCTAAATCTAGGTGTCGTGTTAATTGATTCAAAAGGTAAACAATTGATCCATTAATGAAATCTATACCAATGACATCTCCTTGTTGAAAGTACTCATACTTGATCATTTTAAATTATTTCTTTAATTTTAGATTAATTTATATTAAAGTCCGTTCCCTAAATAAAATTGGAATGATCTCTACGTAGTTAAAAGAATTGAAATCGATGTGTTGAAGATGATACTCGTTCATGGTTGTTTTAACTATATTATATTTTGATACGTGTGTTGAGCGACATCACCAAACTTGTCCCTCAAACCGAATTCCTTTTGCAGGTTACTTTTTAAGTCGAAGGATTTCCTCTCCAAGTAGCCGGAGCACAATCTTCGTCTTGATGAAGTCGACAAGCTCTATCGCGATCTCGGTTTCCCGGGAGCTTGCAAAGTTGCTTGATCTATTTAAAACACCATTTTCTTCTTTTCATCCTGACAATGTGATAATGTGGTTCAGATTTACGGAGTTCATGGAGGATTATGGACTCCATGGAGTTTGATATTTATAGTGAAAGAATGGAAAATTTTGGTGAATATTTGAGACATAAAAATGTATTTGATTGTGTATATTAAATTCATTGTTTAGAAACTTTCAAATTGGATTGAAACTTCAAATTACGATGATGTTTTATGTACAAATTTAACATGTTTGAAAGTCAAATTTGTAGTTTCTTTAATTTGAATGAGTTATATTTGATTTTTTGAAGTAACAAGTTAAATTTGACAAATGTTTCACTTTTTGTATTTATTTGATTTTATTTTCCATTTTAGAGAGTTACTATGGACTCGTTTGATAACATTCTCGTTTCTTATTTCCTATTTCTTGTTATTGTTTCTTGTTTCTTGTTTTTTAAGAACTAGAAATAAGAATATTTTTAATAATTGTTTATGTTTCTTGTTTCTTGAAAAAAACTAAAACAGAAACTTGTTTGATAACCATTTCTTGTTTCTTGGTTCATGTATTTTTTTTATTATATTTTCTCTTATTTTATAGTTAAATATAATTTAATTATGAAAAATAAAAATATAAAACATGCATCAATGTATTAAAAAATAATTAAAAAATATTTACATTATCAAATGCAAATAAAAATTATAAAAAATTCTGCATTATCAAATCCAAATAAGTCTCAATACAAAATTAACAATAGTAATACAGTTATTGTTTTATCTTTCAAATGTTTCTCAAGTTTGATATGTGATAATATTTTTCACTTGAGTTATTCGTCTTAAATGATGTTGATTCAAGTCAAAATTAATTATATTATTATGTAATGTTGTGGTTGTAAAATATTAAACTTAAGCTAAATGAATGTCTTATTGAACACAATTTATATCTTGTAAAATTCTAGTTTGTTTCAAATACTAAAATATTAAAATTAAAATGATATATAACCATGCATATTGCAAAATTTAAAACTCAAAATTTAAAATAAAAAATTTAATATATCGATATATTTAAAATTTAAAAATTATATAAATCTAAATATTGAAAATTTTAAAATTCAAAATAAAAATAAAAATAAATATAGCAAAATAATATATAAATATGTATATTGAAAAATTTAAAACTTAAAATTATTTAAAATTTTTTAGGGATGTTTTCAAATATAAGAAAAATGAACTAAATATTTATAAATATCGCAAAATTTCACTGTCTATTTGCGATAGACATTTATGTCTATGTATGTCATGATAGACATAGATAATAATATATCGTGGTCTACCGTAGTCTATTATAGATAGACTATGATACTTTGCTATTATTTATATATATATTCATCAATTTTGTCATTTAAAATAATATTCCAAAACTGAAAATTAAAGTAATCTATAAATTTAGATATGGGAGAATTTTAAAATTGAAAATTAAAATAAAGTATAAATATAAGAACATTTGTTTTTCTTTTTTAAATTAATAAAGAAAATGTATAAAATATAAAAGATAGGAATAAAATAAAAGAAATATGAAAAAACTGAAATAAAAATGCCTTAACTGGGATTTTGATCACATGACATAAAGATGAAAATAATGATTTGTACATGCACGTCTACAAATAGACCAATAATGAATTCTAATTCAAAAAGGATAAAGGAAACAACTTTATATGAAAGAGAAACAAAACGGGGTTGTAGTTTCTCAAATTTGGTCCTATTCTTAGAAACGTTTCTTGAAATTTAGAAACAAGAAACGGGATGAGTTATCAAACAAGTCTGTTTCTAAAAAAATAAAAAACGAGAACATGAAATAAGTTGCTAGTCTATGGATAACAACTTGGTTATTCATTTGTAGCATCCCATTCCAAATTGAAGATTTCTCTCTTTTCTTTCTCTCTCTCTTTTGATCTTGTCTTAAGTTGAGAGCAAGTATCCAAGAGTTCTGTCAGATTCGAGTAATTCGAGGTGCAATTTTATTGGAGTTAGCCATTAATCCTCCTGAGACGATTACTATAGTCTGCTTACAGCTTGTGCAAAACTAATAATTGTCCTCAGAATAATGCTTATCAGAAGCATGCCACGACTACATTTTGAGTCTCCAAAGGGTTTGAGGTTCTTTCAAGTCTTTGACTATTTCCATATCAAAGCTTTGTTACATAATTTAGCTTAATTTTGAGTCTGAATATTATACATTTAGTGTACTATTTCTATTGAGGTGTAATTAGTTTGCTAGTGTATTCAGTTCATATACACATTTATCAATTTTCTCCCAACAATCTAAGGAAATTATCAGAAGCACGCCACGACTACATTTTGAGTCTCCAAAGGGTTTGAGGTTCTTTCAAGTCTTTGACTATTTCCATATCAAAGCTTTGTTATATAATTTAGCTTAATTTTGAGTATGAATATTATACATTTAGTGTACTATTTCTATCGAGGTGTAATTAGTTTGCTAGTGTATTCAGTTCATATATACATTTATCAATTTTCTCCCAACAATCTAAGGCAATTAACATCTGAACTAATTGTTGCAAACTTCTCTGCCAAAATCGCTATTTCTTATATGATGGATCACCCATTGTCAAGTCTCATGCTTAAAAACTAGAGAAGTTCAAAGGAGACAACTTCAAGAGATGGAAATAGAAGATGATCTTCTATCTCACCACACGAATCTTGCCCACATTTTAAAGGAAGATTTCCCAATTACCCCACCAGAAGATGTAATTCCTAAAATGAAAGTTACGAAGCATTCATGGATATATTCGAACTTCCTATGTTGTAATTACATACTTAATGGTCTTGAAGATACTTTGTATAATGTTTATTACAATACCTACAATACATCAAAACTATTGTTGGAGGCATTAGACAAGAAGTACAAGTTGGAAGATGCTGGTACTAAGAAATTCCTTATGGAAAAGTTTTTAGATTACAGGATGGATGATACCAAGTTAGTAGTCAATAAAATGGAAGAACTGCAAATTATCATCAATGATTTGCAAAGTGAAGGATGAGATATCAATGAATCATTCCAAGTTGTTGCTATGATTGAGAAGTTGCTTCCTTCTTGGTAGATTGATACTGGTGTTACTAGGCACATTTATAAAGAATCCATGATGTCTAACTTCACTACACAATTCATTGTGATATGAGCTCTTTGTTCGGTTGGGTGGCCAACCAACCTACATCTTTTACTTTATCTCTAGTTTCTTTACATGAACATTTTAGTCTACTTTCTTTATTTATCTGGATCCCCAATGTGGTGATTACTGCTCATTATTGAATCAAATCATCCTAAAGCATCGGTGGGACACGATAGTTCCCCGTTGGCCCAATACTTGCTCGAGTGGTCCCGATAAGCAGTGTAATTGTCTGATAGAGCCCGGTAAGCGACCATTAGGCCGGTAGAAGCCCGATAGGCGCCGAAGTAGGCTGATAGAGCCCGGTAAGCATTGTTATGTCCCGAAAAGCCTCGATAAGTATCTGAATTACTCGGTAGGCCTCGATAGAGGGTTATATAAGTCTGTTTTGGCCCAACGAAGGGTCAGAACTCGTCCTGGTGAAGTTTCGAAGCGATGTAGAAGTGTGAGGGACGTGTTGTTGGGAACCAAGCTGACGAAGTGTGATGCGACGTTGCATTGTGATGACCTTAGCCTCATATATGGGCAAGGTCGAGCCTCAGGACTTGGCCTAGAGTAGAGGCAAGTCGGCTAGAGTCGCACATGAGGGAAAATACATATACGGGTGACGTGTATGGCCGAATGTTCAATTCCGCATGAGTTCAGTTTGATCGAGGATGGAATAACCTACCTAAGGTCCAACGAAGCTTCAAAGAGTCAAACAAAAAAGTGAATTGGGACTTGAGCATCTCTTAAGGCTGACCATGATCATGGGTAAATCATGGTGTCGCACGGTTGGAGAAGTATGACCGTGACATTTGATATATATATATATATATATATATGTATGTATGTATGTATGTATGTATGTATGTATGTATGTATGTATGTATGTATGTATATGTATATATATGTATGTATGTATGTATGTATGTATATATATGTATATATATGTATGTGTGTGTACATATCTATATATTTACGTACATATACATATATATATATCTATATATGTACTACATATACATATATATATATATATATATATGTATGTATATATATATGTATAATCTTTCAATAACAAAACAATGACAAACATTTAATATCGGAAAATTACTAACAAAAAGTAGGTGAAAAATCGACATTAAAGATGATGTTCAATATCGGTTGAAAATCGACATTAAAGATGGCTTTCTATGTCGGTCGAAAACCGACATTGAAAGCGACTTTCTATGTCGGTCGAAAATCGACATTAAAGGTGACTGGCATTGAAATGTTGGTCATGTATAATGTCAGTTTAAAATCGACATTAAAGACAACCGATATTGAAGACTTTTAATAACATGATCTTCGATGTCAGTTTTTAACCGACCTTATATACCTATAAATTCAGTTTTATACTGACATTAAAGCTCTAATTTTGTAGTGCGATCTAGGGGAGCTCTAATACTGAGAATGTTAGAGTGTAAGCAGATGACACAAAGAGATATGAGATTTAGAACTTAGAAATAGGACTATCACGTCACCTTAGAAATACGAGATGTCATACGATAAAGAAACAAAATTTAAATTGATCTAAGATCCAACTAACCATGGAAACATTAGCATTAGCTGCTTAGAACTCCTAAAGGGACTTGACACAAGACCGAATAAGTGTAGTACTCTGTCCATGCATAACTCATTATGCTGGTCTAATACGACCACATTACTTAAGGAATATCACTCGAAAGGTCAAAACGTTGTTACCTTGTCCGATTACCATTGTTTATTATTTTAAGTTTTTCACTCACTACCATTATATAAACTTTTTATTGGTTACCTTGGTTTCATTGGTCCATAGTCATAATCAACTTAAAAATCAACCTAGCCTTGTGGAATTGGACACTTGGAATACTCCAAGTTTATTATTTTATTGATAGTGTATGCTTTCATTGCGACCTCAGTTATCCATAACTTTTTGCCATGTCACACCCCCTCCCAGATTACCCTTCTTAATCCAGAAGTGAATGTGACGATAGTAGTTACTACCCTTTTTGTGACACTTACTGTCTAACTAACATCCTTAACCTGCTTAGATCCCTGGAATACATATACAACATTCACCAAACTAATGAAACTTTAAAAATAACCTTAGAACATCAGGGATCAACAACAACATAATTACATCATATTAACACATACAAAGTTCAGCTGTCCCAATATTCTTTACTAGTCCCTAATATGAGCAACACATATGTACAGACATTTACAGAATAAACATCTAAACCTTCTCTAGACTTCGGACTTTTAACTGGAGTCCTTGAGTGGCAGAGCAGGATGACAGCTAACCTCTGGAGAGATGACCACTATCTGGGAAAAGAAAAACATTTGAAAGAATGAGCTACTCGCCTAGTGAGTGACTTAATAAAAACATAAATCTCATGCTTAAACTGAAAGCTCGAAAACATAATACTGGAACTAAAATATGCCAAGCAAACATGTACATAAAACTTTTAAAACCATTGTATTTGAAAACTGAATCTTAGTTGAGAATGAACATCCATCGCTTTAATTCTCAATGCCAAACCATGGCCAGAAGAGACCCCTACTTCGACCACTTCATACTGAACTATGGCTAGGAGAGACTCCTACGTCGATCTCTTTATTGAACTACCTATATGCACATGGAGTTTTCTAAGTACCGTCAACACCTTAGGTACATTTACTTAGATACCTTCCTTACCTTAAGTATCCGACTCACTTAAGCTATCAAGTTCTCGAAGAGTATTAAAAAGAATAGTTTTCAAATATAGCATATAAATCTCTTTAGGAAACCTTCTCTACCTTCAGTATCCTTTCTTATTGTGTTTAGGAATACCAACACATATACTTTGATAACCTTAGGTATTTAAAGCATAGTACATCAAGCTTCATTCAACCTTAGCTTTAACACTAACGCATGCTCCATAACATTAAGAGCACATATACTTTAAAACATAATACAAATACTTGTAATATAAACATGTCATAGAATCTCCTTTTGAAGACTACCATGGTTCAACCATTATACCAAAGCATATTTCATAAACTTTGTAACTAGCATGCATTTATAAACTTTAGAGAAATGCGTTGCTTGGAACTTCTTGTAAAATAACCAACATAAAGGTAAATGTCAATAAAACATGGATTATTAAAATATTTATAAATCATTTATAGTCACTCACAGCTCGTTGGGCTCTTAAACAGTTTATATGCCTCTCCTAACTCTTCTTAGCATGAAAGGACATAATCCGCTGTTAGATTCCTTAGAATTCTCAGCAAAATGCTTCAAGTAGCTCGCTTACTCATGAAACTTTCACCAATAAAACAACATTACATAGTAAGATGATCATCATGAGCGAGATCATCCTCATGAGCGAGATTTACCACTTCTAGCGAGATTTGTGACTTCTAGCGAGATTTGTGACTTTCCAGCGAGGTTTGTGACTTTTTCAGCGAGATTTGTGACTTCTAGCGAGATTTGTAACTTTCCAGCAAGATTTGCATCCTTAGCAAGATCCTTTTCTTCCTTAACTCACTCTCACTCTCGCTGACTCTCGCTCATTTTCTTATCTCTCGCTCGCTCTCGCTCACTATGGTGAGCTGCCTGCTTAATCTTCCCAAGCAACTGCCTGCTTATGCACTGATTCCCTATTCTAATTTCAAAAATTCATAACTCAAATTCTCGGACTCTTTTTAAGAAACTTCATTCTACAAACTTGTTTAGAATTGAGTAACTTTCTTACTTTCAAAATATTTGCCGAAAATTCTTTGTAATTTGTCCTGGAGATTCCAATCTTCACTTTGAGCTCTGATTAATCCGAGAATCTGCCCCTTCTGCAAATTCTTCACTTTTTTCTATTCTTCGTGTGAGATCTTTCTCCGGCGAAACAACCTCAAAAACTAGATTCTTTCAGCTTTCGAACGACACCGATCTCACTTAATTTGCTCAAGTCATTTTCCAAAACCGAGCTTCTGAAATTCCTTACCCTTTTATACTTCCTTCCGCCTCCCCTATTCAAGGATCAAACTGCCACCTCATCCAGCACTTAGTGCTTCCGGCCAATTCCCATTAGTGAGTTTCTTCAATAATTTATTTTTTCTTCCCTTCTTTCATAATAACCTACATTAGGCCTTTGCCTCATAATATAAATTTAGCGTGCATCGTATACTCTATCATCTAACGGCTAGCGTCTATCGTCTAACGCCCAACGTCCATCGTCTAGCGCCCAACGTCTATCGTCTAGCACCCAACGTCCATCGTCTAGCACCCAACGTCTATCGTCTAACACCCAACATCTATCGTTTAGCACCCAATGTCTATCGTCTAGCGCTTGTCGTGCAGCTCATCGTCTAGCGCCGATGCCGATCGTGCAGTGCCAATGCCCTATCGCTTAGCGCTATTGTCCAAATTATAATGCTATCGTTTAGCAAGATCCTTCATAGTGTCTAGTACATCATTTAGCTCCGCGCAATTACTACACGCTCGCCTACCGCATCGCTTAGCTCTCCGCACATTTACTATATGATCGCCCAATGACCGCCTACACAATCGCCTTCCTCATCGTGTAGTGTTGTTTATTTACTATACTATCGCTTACCCAATCGTATGGCGTCACTCATCTGCTACACGATCATCCAACGCCTTTTCTTACACACACTTGAGGCTGCCGCAAACCTTATCAACGCATCATGCCTTTCACCTCATGTGTTCATCCTTAGTACCAATGCATAGTTTACCCTTGCCTTCAACACTTAACCTCTACAAGCCTTGGTTGCTACACACGCAACCCCATGCGTCCACACTTCTCCATCAATGCATGCCTACACTTTGCTTCCATATTTAGAAAATTTTCACTTGTTATATTATCTAAAACTCACCCTTGACTAAGTATTTATAACACTTAGAATATTCTTCCTCCATCGGCCTACCCTCTTTACCTCCTTTCATAATTTTACTTAACACGCTTGTTAGTCACTTATGTAGGAAAAATGGAGTCTAAGGTTTACATGTCACTCATACATCTAGTCGATCAGAGAGCTTGAAGAAATGAAGGGTGAAGATTAAGTAGTAAAAGAAGGAAAAATATATTTAAAAGATAATAAAAATAACAATAAGCTATATTTCTTTTTCCAAAAAAGGATGTAGCTATTGGAAGGCCTCCCTCTTTTTTGTTTGATTTGATTTTAATTATTTTTAAAATTAAAAATTAGTTCTTTTTATTTCTTTTTAATTTGTTTAAAAAGGAATATTCGTAATAATATCATGTGTCATGATTTGAGTCCTTTAATTGATTTGATTCACCATGTATGTTCTATCTCTTCCACTTGTATTGTCATGTCACTTGTCCATGTCTTCCATGTCATCGTCACATAGGAATTTTCTTCCTAATCTTCTTTTAGCTACAACTTCTTCATTTAATATCCAATTTCAACAATCCAAAATGTATTGGAATTTTCTCTTTGAGTTCTATGCTAAGGACACTTTAGAAAACTAAAATAATTAATGAAAATTGTTTCTATCATCAAAATATGTAGTAAGATTGAAGCTCATAAAACTGGATGTTCTAGAGTGTGTGATCTATTGATGTTAAGGTTATATACTTGATATCTTGTTTTACAAGAGGAGCAACGAATGAATACTCTTAATAAATATTATCTATGTAAGAGTAGAATTAGGGTCACCTCTATGAAACTTTCAAAGGGCTTATATTCTTTAAAGCTCTCATGTCTTTAGGATTTTGTCTAGGACCAAAATGGGCACAAACATATAGAACTCAAAGATACAAGACGAGTTGTGTGTGATATCTATTATTTCAATTTACAAATGAGGTGGATAGTTCCAGAGCTTGGCTTCACGATTTATTCGTTAAATTTAATGGATATTCACTAAGGAAGATTCAAGTTTAGAAGGCACCTCTCCTAATGCATAGCTTGTGTATTTTTCTTAACGCTTTTATTTGATTTTTCCCACTTTCTTTCACATGAGGGATTTATGGATATTTATAGTAAAAGAAAGTAAAATTTTGGTGAATATTAAAAACATAAAAATGGATTTAATTGTGTAGATTAAATTCATTGTTTAGAAACTTTTAAATTAGATTGAACCTTCAAATTAAGATGATGTTTCATGTACAAATTTAACATGTACGAAAGTTAAATATGTAGTTTCTTCAATTTGAATGATTTATGTTTGATTTTTGTCAAGTATCAACTCAATTGAGTTAAATTTGACAAAATTTTTAAGTTTTTCTATTTATTTGATTTTATTTTGTATTTTGGAGAGTTATTAAGTTACTAACCTATAGATATCAACTTGGTTCTTCATTGTAGCATCTCATTCCAAATTTAAGATCTCTTTCCTTTCTTTCTTTCTCTCTTTTGATCTTGTCTCGAGTTAAGAGCAAGTATCCAAGAGTTTTGCAGATCCGATTAGTTTGAGGTTGCAGTTGTACTGGAGTTAGTCATCGTATCATGCTAAGATGGTCGCTGTAGTTGCAGTCGTGAAGAGCTAATAATTGTCTTTAAGACAATATTTATTAGAAGCATGCTTCAAATATGTTTTGAGTCTCCAAAAATTTTGAGGTTCTTTTAAGTCTTTGATTATTTCCATATCTAAGCTTTGCTACATCGTCTGACTTACATTTGAGTTTGATTATTATATATTTGAGTGTATTATCATTAATTGAGGAGTAATCAATTTGCTAGTGTATTTAGTTCATATATATATCAATTTTCTCCCCACATATGGTTAGAACAGTGAAGATGTTGCTGATAATGTCGGTGAATAAGCAAATTTCATTGACCAAAATCTACCACTCCAAGTTGGTGTTTGGGATTCCAGAGGTGCAGATGAAGATGATGGAAGGGGTATAATAGGAATAACCAAAATAATCAAGATATTGGGGAGATTTACTATATTTTCAATTTATTTACCTATTGCAATATACTTTAATTAAAAGTCCTAAAATTGCTACACATTGCAAATACCGAGACCAAAGGAAACATAACCATTTTCTTAGATGAATGATATTATTTTATGGTTGGATTATTGCCTTAGTTTTGAAATTTAGGTTAAATTACAAAACTGCTACCTATAGAGAAAATAAGAATTTAGACTTAGATAAAAATCTCATCAATAGTTTGATGGTTTGATAAAATCCTCACAAACTAGAAATTATTTAGAGGGTATTAAATTCTAATTATAAACAATACGAACTAAACTCTAACTCTAAAGACGAAAGTCATAATTTAACTAGAAATTCATTGCCTATAATATATAAGAGATCTTAGAAATAATTAGCAGGATGGGATATTTAACGATCATAGTCTCAAAAATCTCAAAATATTTTGATATATATTATTATTTTAAACAAAAAAATTTCAATATTTATATAATTATATTTTTGTTATTTTCATGTATCAGTGCCCTATGATGTCGTTTATCACTCTATAGTCCATAATCTAAATACAATTTATTTTATTAGTTTTTTTTCTTTATTATATAGGTAGATACTCTATGGTCCTATTTACAAAATTGTCAAATCAACTAAATTGGGAATATTGTCTTAAATGGAAAATACCTTTCAACAAAATATTTCCATATTTTATCTTTTCTCGTGAGAATTTAGCATATCAATTTATGTTCATATTTTTTCAAAAAAGAAACGTAGGTGTGTTTTCAACCTATCTTTACTGCCCAAACATTGACCCCTTTTTTCAAATGGAATGTATGTATGTATATGTATATATGTATGTATATTTTATTTTTTTATAGGGGCAGGACAGGGATAGGGATGGGGGCAAGGACAGAAAATGTAGTCCCTGTTCCCGTCCCCGTTTAGCCGATGGAGAAAAAATTCCCACTCCCTCCTCCACTCTCGTTTAATCAGGAATCCTCCATCCCGTTCGGTGCAGGTCCCCAGGGGCCCTTGGTCTCACGGATTAAATTGACATTCTACTTTCACAAAATGAGATGACGTAGAACCACTATGCGTCAGAGGAACTTTCGTTCTTGAGGCTACTGAATTAAGAAGCCGAGAACATGCCCAAGGGGCTGATTGAATGGTAAAAACGATGGAGGAAGGTGAAGATCTCAGCAATGGAGGGTTGTTTTTCGAAATGGACGTCTGCTCTTCTTTGTATAGGTTCCAAATCAGTTGAGGAAAATCGAAATTTACGTTCTTAGGGTTTACCAAGCAAAATCGAGGCTGCCCAACTGATTAAAATGTGAAAATTTCAATTGCTTTTCATTGGTTCGAAATCTAAAAAATTAGGACTCATTGATATGGTCGCATCAGACAAATAGTTAGTAATTTGACCTCAATTTCTTGCAAAATTCCACAAAAATAACTTTAAATAAGCAAACAACACCTTTTAAGCTCAATCAAATCTTCATAAACTCATTTGAACTAATTAAGATTGAATTTAGGGGAGAATACGTGTAAAAGTCCATTTTTCTAAGTAAAAGTGTATAAATAAAAGCCCAAAAACATGCATTTCATGGCATGTGACAATAGTCCTCATTTTCATTGTATAGTGAGCAACAGTGTATGTAAAAATTGTTGGATCGACACCAACACGCAGTGGAAGAAATCAGGATCCATAAGTATTCTAATTCATTAATTTTGGTTGAAAAGAAACATGTTAAAAACAGAGTATAATGGATTTCATGAACATTTCTTGGCCGTACCAATGAAATCTCTATTTCCAGCTGCAAAATCCTCCGAATCCTTGTGTAGACCACCACAAGATCTTCCCTACTATCCTCTTGGTGCTCTAAATTGAGTTGTGGGACTCAAAATAAGCCGAATCAAAGGGAATATGAAGAAAGCTTACTGAACCCATCCATTGAAGAACATCTTCTTCATCCGAATTTTTCAGCAAAAATTCAGTCGGTTCATCCTACCTTTCTTTATTCAATCTCTTCAATATATTGCAGACTATCATGTAAAGAGATGTGCTGCATGGGATGCAACTCATGCTTAGAGTAAACCAAAGAAGAGGTGGTGGGTACTTTGTAAGCAACCTTGAAGATGACTTGAAAAACCTATTTTTTCAAGTTTGTGTGATTTTTCAATTTCCAAAAATCCAAAAAATTGATTTTAAAATCATATTTTATTTATAAAATCAAAATTTATTAATTTAAAAAATTAATTTCATAAATTAATTTTCTAATAAAATTAATAAATAATTATTTAAACAATTTAAATAATTCTAATTAATTGAATATCCAATATTAAATTAATTTTTACACAAATTCATATTCATATATTTAAATCATATTTAAATATATTTTCTCCAATTCAGTTTGATTCAAATTTGAACGTTTCAAATTAACTTATCACGCTACTCTAGAGCTATTCCATTTTCGAACTAGTAGGGGGACCACATGGACCTACAAATCATGGGCTCCAACGATCCGAGATTAATCGGCTAAACTCATGAGACCGATCTAACCCCCATTCGTTAACTAATGGATCACTCCACTAAGGCCCATAGTTGAACTCCCCTTACTGTAGATATATTATGTCCACTCGATATAACCATGATTAGTAAGTTAACCCCTTCACAGGTTGTCCGTAATAACGGCTGGGTCAAATCTCTGTTTTACCCCTGAAATTAGCTCTTGTTCCTTAAGTCCTCACCGACCTCTTAATGAATAATTGTTTTGTGATCCAATCACAAAACCGAGTCCCTCTCATGAAAGGGTGAGATCCCTTGTTCAAGCCCTAGAATCAGCACTTAAGGGAACAACCTCTCTACTATTCCTAAAGCGGGTAGGAGTGAATTCCCTCTTGCACCTTATGTGCCCAGCTATCTATCCAGTCTAACCCCTGAAATGACAGTCATATTGAGTCGGCGCTGTTGAGCCAACACTCACCTATGCAAATCTAAAGGCAATCCCGAATAAACAGGAGTTCACAGTTAGCTCAGAATTAAGGTCAAGTTACCTAGGTCATCGATTTGAAATAGTCAGTCTTAAATAGTAAACAGCGTTATAAAGTAAGAGTGATTCATTTTGTGGTCCGATCTTGTACAAACTCTTTTGCACAAGGACACCCCCGCTCCTCATGTCCAACATGAACGAATTAGGATCACTCGTTTGTAGCACTTTACAACTCCTTGTAACAACTACAGAACATGCCGTATCCAATAGTGTTACTAGAATAAGGTACCCAACTTTATCTATATACTATAGATCATTTTGACTATTTACTCAAACCTGATCCACCTTTATGTCTCCATTTCTTTCTCTCTTTCCTTCTCCCACAACACACTTACACCTGCATTTTCCCAATAAACACAACACACTCACACAATAACTGATTTTTTCTAATAAAAAGAAGCCCCTTTTCTCACTACTGAGACAAATTTTCTTCTCATTTCTAATTTTCCGTACTCTAATAGAGAGGAAAGTGATAAAGATTTCTTTTTCAATATTAGAAATTTTCTTGTTTTCTCCTCATTCTCTCCTTCCATTTTTACATTAGTCAAAGAAGACGGATAGAAAGAACAATACTATACTGTTATTTTGCTTTTCAAGTAGGTAATTCAAGGTCTTCAAGTCATGGTAAGTTTTGATATAAAAATTCAGCCATGATAAGTTTTCTCTATTTTTATTATGAGCATTTATTTTTCTCAATTCCTTGCAAATTTTCAAATTGTGTATCAAGAATTCATATAAAATATGCAAAATTCATTTTATCTTGTGACGTGGAATATGGAAACTGACGTACAAATTAAAGTCCCAATGAGATTGGTGCTAGTTATTTCGTGAGATTCTTTTTATTTTTTAATAAATTTGCTTGCTTGCTTTCATTTGATTTTGATCTCATTATTACCTAATTGTTTCTTATCTTTTTCTCTTTCTTCCAAATCAAATATTTAATAAATTGATAGTGATTTCTTTAAAATAATAAATTGATAGAGATTAATTTCTTACTTTTCCATAAGAAAGTTGTACTGGAACTTTTTGCAGCTCTTGTATCTTCTTTCATATATGCCACAATTTTTAAATATAAAAAAATAAAAAGAAATATTTACAAAATATAGTAAAATTTTAGAACTATCCATACTGACAGACTTGATCTTTTATAGGTGCTTTTAAAACCATGAATATAAGTAAAGAACAATTAAAACCTAGGCAAAGACCATTACTGAAATTTGAAGGAGATAAAGTAACCTCTGAAGGTAACATCATCCTTCCTAGCATGTTTGAAGAAGGACGATGCACGGTACAAAGTTAGTAAATCTCCTTGTGGGAGATTGTGTTTTTGCTTACAACGCAATCTTAGGGAGACCAATGCTACACGAGTTAAAAGTTGTCCCGTCAACATATCATCAAGTCATGAAGTTTCCTACAAAAGAGGAGGTCGGAATGCTAAAAGGAGAACAGAGAAGGTCCCGAACCCAGGTGTTGAGGCCGACACATATTTATTTAATTTTTTCTTTCATTTTTTCAGGTGGCTAGGATTCGATAGATAGGTTCAAGTTAATTCAATGAAGTTTTCTAATAAAAGTTTACTCAAATATGATTTTTATTCTCACTTGAGTAAGAGTAAAATTGAGTTAGACTTGTAAAAGGTAAGAAGAGGTATGCCCGCCTGGCAAAGGCAAGCCTTAATTTTACCTTTTCCTGTGATTTGATAGTTTGGTTATTCTAAAGAGAAAGATAGATGGAGTACTAAAAAGAAAAACTTCATTATTAAATCAAAAATAGCCCAATTGCCTATATAGCATCACAAGAAAGAAGATTCGAAACTACGGGGAAAATAAAAAGGATAGTAGCAAAAACATACAAGTTAAAGCGTCCTCTTTGCCCATATCAGTCTCTATGGCTCCATCTCTGCCACATCCACTCCCTTCAGAACGATCTGATGAAGGAGGAGCATTAAGATTATCACGACATCGGATATAAGCATCACTAATGAAGGAGTAGACCTAGCCAGGGTATAGATGAGAAGATTTCCTACAAAACCATGTAAGTCTATGCTCCATAATATCGTTTTGTATTTTTGTGTACCTTTTTGTTTCCTCAAATGCAGTAGCTAGGTGCTTAGTAGAATCAAAATGTGCTTTTGTCTCAGTTAATTGAGCCTTAAGTTGATTGATCTCATTCTAAGAATTGATCTTGTTGATATTGAGTTTGTCTCTAACTTCTTCAAGAATTTGTTGGTTCCAAGCCAAATTGGCTCGATCTTACATTAAATCAACACGATCTTGTTGAAGGGAGTTGATGTGAACGACCAAGCTAAGACTTGATACATAAATTTTAGTAAACAACTGAAACAAGAGATAGAAGCTTGTAATTTCAAAAAATAAATAAGTAATCAGCCTTGGCCTCTGAGGCTGACCCAAATAAATAAAAAAAGCAACAACAACAAGCTAGCTACCTCTTGAAGACCATATAGGGTTGACGTTAGAGCTTTAGAAGGATTAGTAGCACTAAATTCACAAGTCCCAGTTTAGTGGTCAATTCCTTGCCATAATTGGAAGCTACGAGACAACAAATCAACTTGATTAGACCCCAAGAAATCCTTAGAGAGAGCAAAAGCATGGATACGAGTAGTGGAACTAGGCCTCTGCCAGTTCCTGAGGAACCAGAAAGAGGAGAGCTCCAACTGGGATGATTCAATCAAATTTCGTTCTGGGTAAAGTTCTATTTGTCAATATCAGATTGAGCTTTGGAAGACTCGGTGTCGTCTTTCAAAACAAGATGTTTTGTGAGTGCTGCAGAAGCTTTGACTCAAATACCTCAGTTTTGTTTGTTTATAACTATCTTTGTAAATGGTCAACTGGTATACTCTATAAATACCTCTTATTTTAAATTTCAATAGATAGAGTTATCATCATTTTCTTTAGTTTTCTATAAACAAAAAAACTGTACACAATCTTCATCAGTAAAAGAATTCATATCTTCCCATGGACGTAGGCAATCTTGTCGAACCACGTAAACACTGTGTTTTCATCTTCTTGCCTTATCTTTCTTGTTCATACAAGTGTTTTCTTTACTGCAAATAGCGTGCCATTCATTCATCATTCAAATCGCATCTAGTAATTTGAATATCGAGTAAATAGTACACGTTCATCGCTATCGAGTAGCTTTGAGTTCATCATTTCCACCTTCAAGTCTCACTGAGTATCGTTCAAGAACCGTCGAGTATGATCGAGTATTAGTTCAGTTGTCACCGAGTTCCATCGAGGTTTTATCAGAGACTCATTAGACAAAAAAGGGAATTCTCATCGAGAATCGAGTAGGAAGACATCGAGCATTGAGTGCCGAGTATCGAGGATTTGGCAGAATATTTCTAAGCATTTCCTTCATTTATCCAACATTTATCTTGAGTATTTGGGCTTTGTGAAGAGTGGTTAGCCCAACAATTTGTGGTATTAGAACCTTTAAAGATCATCAAGGTCAACATTCTTGGAGCATCAAGATACTCAAGAAATCAAGACTTGATAATCGAACAGATTAGAAATGGTTGTTGCAAGGTATGAGGTTGAGAAGTTTGATGGGAAGGGCGATTTTGGTCTATGAAAAGCCAAAATAAAAGTCATTCTTGGACAATAGAGAGAACACAAGGCCTTTTTGGACCCATAAACTCTGCCACCCACTATATCAACACAAGAAAGAGAAGATATGGAGCTTACAGCATATGGGACTCTGGTTCTTAATTTTAGTGACAATATCTTGAGACATGTAATTGATCAAGACACGAACTACAAGATGTGGGTCAAGTTGGAAGGTCTTTTTGCAACCAAGGATCTCTCCAACAAGATGTATCTAAGGGAGAAGTTCTTCACGTTCAAGATAGATCCTGCTAAGCCTTTTCTAGATAACTTGGATGAGTTTAAGAGGATAGTCTCAGAGTTCAAGAGCCTTGGCGAGAAAATTGGCGACGAGAATGAGGCTTTTATATTATTAAACTCTCTACCCGAAGCCTATAAGAAGGTGAAGAATACCTTGAAATATGGCAGAGAATCAGTTACCACTGATGCCATCATTTCAGCATTATGAACTAGAGAGTTAAAGCTTCAATCAGTCAAGAAGAAGCAACCTAGTGCAAAGGGGTTGTTTGCCAAGAGGAAGAACAAGCAAAATCAGTCTAGGGGGAATAAAAACAAGTCAGACGAAGAGCACGAACCTAAGACCAAGCTGAGATGAAACTATTGCAAGAAAAAAGGTCACTTGATGAGAGATTGCTACAATCTGAAAATGAGAAGGATCAGAAGGGACAAAAACCAGAAGCTTCAGTGGTTGAAGGTTCCTACTTTTATTCTGATGCCTTAGCCTCCACTAGAAATCAAACCAACCAAATTAGTCCTCTTAGGAAGCATGATTGGGTACTTGACTACTTTTAATACTTACAAGGAAGTAGATGGAGAATCTGTGTACATGGGAAACAATGAAGTCTGCAAGATCAAAGAGATTGGTTCAGTATCCTTGAAGCTAAAGGATGGATCAATCAAGCTTCTAAGAAATGTGAGACATGTACCTTTGCTCAAAAGAAACTTGATATCTCTAGGCATGTGTTGGTTGTGAATGCAGAGGAAAAGGTGGAATTCTTGAGGTGATCAAGGATTCCAAGGCTGTGTTGGTTGGTGAGAAGATCAATGACCTTTATATTGTGAAAGGAGTAGAGATGATGACAAGTGCCTACACGGCTTCAACAACAAGCTTAACAAAGGCTGACTTGTGGCACAAAAAACTATCCCATATTAGTGAAAAAGGGATGCAAGCACTGTCCAAACAAGGAATTCTGCCCAAAGGTGTCAGTGAGCACCTTTTTTTTGTGAACACTGCATTCTAGGTAAAGCAACTGGGCAAAGTTTCACAAAATCTCAGCACACCATCAAAGGAACATTGGATTATGTCCATTTTGACCTATAGGGACCATCTCTTACACCAAGCCTTAGTGGCTCAAGGTATTTTCTAACCTTTATAGATGACTTTTCTAGGAAGAGTTAGATATACTTTCTTAAAACTAAGGACTAAGTTTTTGGGAAGTTTAAGGAATGGAAAGCCATGATAGAAAATCAAACATCTAAAAAGTTAAAATACTTTATAATCGATAATGGGCTTGAGTTTTGTAATGAACACTTTGATAAATTTTGTAATGAGAATGGTATAATAAGACATAGAATAGTGAGGTATATACCTAAAAAAAATGGGGTTGCTGAGAGGTTAAATAAAACCATAATGGAAAGGTTTAGGTGTTTGCTCTCTAATGCTATCTTAGGGGAAAAACTATTGGGCAGAAGCTGCAGTCTATATAGCGTACACCTTGAATAGGTGCCCTCACACATATTTAGAATTGCTTACCCCTAAGGAAAAGTAGACTAATCATCCTCCTAACCTAGATAACCTTAAAGTTTTTGGATGTGTAGGGTTTGTACACAAAAATAAGGGAAAGTTAAAGGCCAATGCAGTCAAGTGTATGTTCGTAGGCTTTACAGAGGGTGTCAAGGGGTTTAAGATGTGGCATCTGGTTGAGAGGAAGTTCACAGTGAGTAGGGACATCACCTTTAGGGAAGAAAAGATGTTTATGAAAAAAGAGAAAAAGATTGAGGATGAAGGAGAGTCATCCAACACAGGAATTCAGGTGGAGTTACCAACTTAGTAGCCAATAGAGTCTAGCCAACCTAGTGACACAGAGAAACTGAGGAAGATGTAGGGGAACATGAGGAGACAGCATGTGAGCAACCTGATTTAAGCCAGTATGTCTTAGCTAGGGATAGACAAAGGAGAACTATCACACCTCAAGCTAGATATATTGAAATAAACTATATGTATTTGGTTTCAAATGCTGTTGTGGCTCCTACTAATCAAGAACTAATAACCTTTGAGGAAGGAACAAGTTGTGCTAATGCAAGGGATTGGATTGAATCAATGAATGAGGAGATGCATTCACTAAAAATGAATGACACTTGGTCTTTAGTTCCTTTACCAAAGGGTTACAAATCTGTTGCCTCTAAATGGATTTTCAAACTTAAAGAATGAGTGTCCTGTGATCAAAAGCCTAGGTATAAAGCTAGATTGTTGCAAAGAGGTTCACTCAAAGAGAAGGAGTAGACTATTATGAGATTTTCTCTCCTGTTATCAAATAGACTTCCATAGACTTCTTCTATCCTTAGTTGCTCAAAATAATCTAGAATTGTATCAACTAGATGTCAAAACTGCTTTTCTTCATGGACATATAGAGGAGGCAATCTATATGATGCAACCTAAAGTATTTGAAGTTAAAGGAAAAGAAAATCTCTTTTACTTACTCAGCAAGTCTATATATGGGTTAAAACAATCACCTAGGTGCTGGTATAAGAGATTCAATGAATATATTTCTAGCATTGGGTTCAAAAGAAGAACATTTGATATATGTGTTTATGTAAATATAGGTTCTTACAAGGACAAGGTTTACCTACTCATATATGTAGATGACATGTTGTTGGCAGGTAGGTCCAAAGAAGATCTAACCCATGTTAAAATCCTCTTAAAAAGAGAGTTTGATATAAGGACTTAGGAGAATCAAGCAAGGTCCTAGGAATAGAGATCCAAAGGAACAAAGAAGAGTCTATTCTAAACATCAGTCAGTCCAATTACTGCAGGAAGATCCTTAAAAGGTTCAACATGAATGATGCCAAACCTGTGAGCTTACCTATTGCTTAGCACTTTAAGTTTTCCTCAGCTAACTCTTCTAAAGATTTTGACCAATGACCTTATAAACAGATGGCTGTCATACCCTATAGTCAAGCAGTCGGAAGCCTAACGTATTTAATGATTTCTACCAGACCTAATCTCTCATATTCATGTCTAATCCTAGTAAGAGACATTGGGAGGCTACTAAATGGATCCTAAGGTACTTGGTTTGGTCTAAAAACTCAAGATCAGTCTACCAAAGATCAGTTGAACCAAACTTAGAACTTTATGGATATGTGGATGCTAACTATGCTGGTGATATGGACAAAAGGAGGTTCTTAACAGGTTACCTTTTCCTTATGGTTCTAATCTAATTAGTTGGAAAGTATCACTACAGCCTATAATAGCCTAGCTAGCCATTCACCACCAACAAAGAACTAATGATTTTTTTAATGTTTCATAGAGGAAACAATACCAACCAAAGCATTTTCACATGCCGTGATATAGTAGAAGAAGTCACCAAATTTCGAACTATGCTTAAGTTGATACCAAGAGAGAAAACACGGAATAGATAAATAATCCCCATCACCTTAAGGTTGCCCAAAACGAAAACGAAACATAGCCAAATAAAAGCCTCAGGAGGATTATCTATGCTTTTGTCAGGATTAAGAACTCTCAAGTGCTCTATAGGAGAAATGCCATACTCATAATGGAGTAGTTCAAGTTGAATACGAACCACAATGGATGGAAAATCCATAACACGCTTAGAAGGTTTTTCCACATAATATACTCAAAAGGTTTCTGGGGACTCGTAATAAGAAGAAGAGTCATTGTCATAAAAAGTATATTTTCACTCTCCCCACCATCTCCATTCTTTTAGCCCATAACATGTGTCCTTCAAATTCTTCTCTTCCATAGTGTACCCACATCATATCAACGAACAAACACAACATAAACCCTATTTTAGGGTTCTAGGCTAACAATAAATACATAAGAATTCAAGTTTTAAGGTCAACCTATGATGGTTACTTCTTGGATTAATTAAGAAAATGTTTGATAGCGTTGAAAATGTGTTATCTCACTCCACTTAATTCGAAGTCTTTCCTAGATTTTATGGGTTTATTTTTTTTTTATTACAGATTTCAAGCATCAAAGAGGTGATTGAGTGTTAGAGTTGAAATGGAGCTAAAACGGACCAAAATAGAGCTCAAATGCATCAACTGGGAAAGGAGTTATAATCGTGAAAACGCGCCTGAAGGTTCGGCACAATGATGCCGCTAGACACCATACATCATACACGACGTAAAATCCCGAGAGCGAGGATGCACCGAGTACCACGGTGCTCCGAAACTTGATGGAGAAGATATGCACACTGCCCATGCTTTGGCTCGGTGCTATGGCATGACGGTAAAACCCAAGGGCCAACATGTTTGCAACGTTGCGGTGCTACTTTGATTTTTTATAAATATAATGTTAGCCGCCAACATTGAGGATCATCCAATTTTCTCTGATTCTCTATTCTTCTCCTTCATATTTTCTTATGTTCTTTCATTCGTTTACCTTCATCAATGTACTCAAACTTTTCCTTTCTTATCATTATAAAGATTATTTACTAAGGAGTAAGTCTAGCTTAGGCATAAAGAAAATTTCCCCATGATTATAAGACTAGTGAGGTTTTGATCATTTTATTATAATTCTCCATGTTATTTTATCATGCTCTTAATGATTTCGACTGTATTTTTTTCATGAATGTCTGAAAATTAATTAGGATATATCATCGGCAGTTAAGGATTAATTTCCAATAGGTGACATATAATTGTATGTTAATCCGTAAATAAAAAATTGTTAGGTAGACTTGTAATTTGTGGACTATAACAAAGAGCATTATTGTTTTATCAACCTAGAATAATCATATTGAATATTTAATTTGGCGTTTCCGATTAGAAATACATTCTAACAATTCCCTAAACTTTAATGTTGTTATTTAAATTGATTAGCATGTGTTTCATCTAATCCACTTGACTAATTAGATAATTTGGATTCTCATCTAGTGTTTCTAAGCAAGTTGGCTAAGCTAGAATAATATGGTTCTCGCCGAATCTGGTATGGTCGCTCACACAATAAGAGCTAGGAACAATAAGAGAAGATCAAGAAGAAGGACCTTTGCACAACCCTTCTGAGAAGAAGAGAAGAAGAAAAAAAGAGAAAAAAACCCTCAGAGAAGTTGAGGAAGAAGAAGAAAAAAAAACCCTTGCACAAACCCGCCAAAAGAAAGAAAGACGGACAGATCTGTAATTTCACTCATCTATAATGTCAATAGAAGGTCAATTACCACTGCTTTTTAAAAAATGAGACATTTTTAATTTTGAGACTCTAAAACAAGTCACTAGGCAGTTTTCTCAATAAATAAGGAAAGATAATTCCATAAGGAGACTACCTATCATAGAACAAGTTACTTGACAGCATGCAAAACATTTTGCCTATACAAAAGATAGCCACTCATACTAGAGTAACAACCCCCTTTGGCAAATTTTTTTAAGGCAAACCAAAACCACCCATCACAATACGCAGTGGAAGACCCAGACAGCGAACAACGACTTAAACACACATAATATAGATATAAGCTTTGGTCAAATAACATTAACATGTTTCAAAACATAATCAACCAAAAACAATAGCAAAAATACACAGGCCTCCTCCTTGGGGTTGTAAAAGAAATGCTTCAGAGTAGTAAAAGATTAACAAAATAAAAGAAGAAAAAAAAAAGGATCAAGGGTCAGGCACATCCTCAGCATAAAAAACATTTAACCCAGAGGCAGACAGACCATCAGCCCATGGAATTGACAAACGTAAAACTGAAACAAAGCATCCACCTCCTCCTTGCGCGCAACAACATTTTGAATAAGTGCATTCAAGGAACTGGATTCAGAGACAAAGACAAGCATAATGTGATTCCAGGAATAAGAAAACTAATATCTCCAATAGCAACATCAGGAAGGGGAAGATCCTTAGTTACAGGAGGGCAGGAACATGATGAGCTTGAAACAGTTTATAGCTATAATGAATGGGCAATTGGGCTGGACCAAGAGTATCAGAGACAAAATATCAGGATTTTGAGAAAGAATGATGCCACAAATTGGTCCTGTGAAGCATATGAGAATCAATATGACAAAGCACTAGATTAAAAACAAATGTCTCAAAATTAAACGACGGTCGAGTCCCAAATTGATATAGCAAACTAGACAAGGTAGGAGAAATATATCGGACCCATGAATGGAAGGACACTGGTTGGCAATACCAATCTTGTAAAGAATAACATATTTGGCGTTTAAATCAAAAGCAATTTTTTGACCCTGTTGTAGCCCAACTTGTACATACACCCTAGTGAGCTTAGTGATAAGATATTTTACTGTGGGGCGCTACTGTTCTTGCACAGAGCTATCGTCCCTTTCTAGATACTAATTAATAAGAGATAGATAGAAGTTGAAACAATACCCTCGAACATGCACTTTCCTAATATTCGGACTATACGACTCATTCATCATCTTAGGCAGATTAACGATAAATTCACATATCAAATGAGGATAAAAGGGCCCTACATTCACCACAATTTTCAAAATACATGCCTTCTGAATATGAGCAATAATATTAAGACGTTCGTGATCTTGTTCTGATGACTCCTTTTGTTCGCATGAATTTCACGCCATGCAAAACTGCAAGTGTGCGTTGTCTCGTTTGCATATAATGATTGAGGTTGAGTATTGTCCTCAAGACTTAGCCAGTAACTTAGTTATGTACCATGACAACTTTTACCTTTTTTTCATCTAGAGAAATTAAACTTTAAAGATATTCTTTTTTAATTAACACTACACCTAATCCTATTTAAGTAGTTACCATATTTAAAGGAAAAAGTTAAACACCAATCTCATGCTTTATATATAATTTAAATTGAGGGTCATTATAATGGGGTAGTCCTTACGTTGAATGGTGATAAAGAATAATGTGCTCTGTTTAATTTTCCTAAATTAAGCTCAAGTATAAAGTTAAGGAAGGTGTCTTTTTTAGAACCAAATTCAAACACAGGGACTTGTAACTGAAAGTAGATGTTAAACTTTATGGATGAAATGGGCGTAGGCACATGTTAATCAAATGAATACGTTGATAAGTGTTTCTATAGCTAAGTTGATAAATTAATTACAAGCTAAGGGGGATAGTGGATGAAAATGAACATGGAGGATGGTAATGGAAGTGTGATGCATTGAGTGTGTCAGTGAGATGGTGAAGTGTGGAATAAAGGGAAAATGGTATATGTGGATGACAAAGATACAACACAAATGAAGCAACGTGCGTTAAAAGGTTGGAAAATCGGTTACTAAAGTAGGGTTGAGAAGGTTCACTAACATTCACCTAAGTAATGCATAAATATTTGTTCATGCCTTTAACTTATAAAATGAAGATCTCACCTCTTGGTGTTCTATGCCTCATAACTCCTATCTCTAGGAAACATGCTCAAATTAAGAATGGACAAAAGACTAACTTGATCTCTAAAGCTACTTCTTCTTGTGTTTAATGAGTTCCATAGTCACCTAATCTCTCAAGCAGATAGCTATTTCTACTTAAACCGATTGATCAGATGGATTTAAGCAATAGATTAAGCACACATTAACATGATGAACTTCAACTTATACTAAACTTATGAGAATGCTAGCTCATTCTTCCCAACCCATTAAGAAATTAGTTGCTCATGATGGAAAAAAATGAAAGCATGGATGAATAAGAAGTGATGAAAATCATGATTTCTATTTAAAATAAAGAGAATCTTTTTATCTCAATACCCAAAATACAAATTCAAGTAAGAACATAATAAATGTGTAGAGATAAAGATGTCAAAAATCGTCGACACAATCTCTTACTCCTTTTGGATCGACCGAAGGAATGGGTGTCGTAAACCTCCCCAACAATCAAATAATATATATAATTTCACTGAACCGACTAGTTATACTACAAGGTAGCACAAACGGCAAGTCCGAGGTCGAACCATAGAGAGCCTAAGATAAAATCTTTTCTAAGCTAAATTAGTCTTTAAAAAGCAGTAAACCAGGGGATTTTATGATTGATTTGATAGGAAAAGCTAAATGCATCATTTAAAATGCGGACAAATAAGATAGATTGAGAAAGAGTTAGGACGAAAATAATATTACCTTCGCCGCTTTAGAGACCTTTGGGCTATCTATGAATTTATTCATCAATTAATCAAGTGAACATTTAACGATTAACTATTTCTCAAGCCTAATCGAATGTAGGGAAAGCTCAACAAACTCCCTAAAGAAAATCAATGTGATGTCCATTCCTAAATTAACTAAATGTTGTCACACAAGCCCTTTCATTTAGTTAATTGCATTAAGTTCTTGAATTGATTAAGACATTAAGTTAAATTGGCCAAATCTAACCTAATGCATTCCCAATCTTTAGGTTTCGTTATGTTTTAGGTGGTCTTACAAGTTTAGCAATCAAGCCATAATTCTAACTAAAACCTATTGCTACTCAAAATTAGCATGCTTTTGATGCAATTATGGACATAAAAAACATTCATAGCAAGAGTGAACAAACATACGAGTATATGCGATTAAGTTGTCAATTAAATCTATCTATATGCTGATTCTTTAAATTAAAACAAAGAGAGGAAATAAATAAGAAACAGAAAGATCCAAGAAGATTTTATCAAATCTCATAAAATTCATAGAAAATGCCCAACAAACATCAAAACCAACAATCAACCTTAAAACATTCATCGAATCCGAATCACGATGCTAGGATATGCAATTAAAACTCAAAATACAAAGTAATCTCATGAGTTTTGGCCTGAAATGGTCAAAATCGACCTAAAACTCTTCCTTAACCTAATTCGGAAAGAAAAATCTATTTTTATACCAAGAGTGCAGCGTTGTAACGTTGTGATCAACGTAGCAACGCTGGCTTTTTAGTTGCTGCTGCATAAGGGTCTAGTGTATCAATGCTATCTGCTATGCTCTTCAACTCGCTAGGCACGCGCTCGTTCCCTCTGCTTCCATCAATGTGAATAGCATTGGGACGCTACGTTAAATGCAGGCTACTGCCTTCTAGCACAAGGCTTCAACATAAAGTGGGCATTGCGACGCTCCGAACGCATGTGATGATTCTGTCTTTCAATGTAAGCCTACGCTCTGTAGAGGGTTGCTACACTCAATCATGGGCATTTTGGTAATTTTGTTCTCTTAAACTTGTTAATGCAACCAAAGCTCTATTTCAACTGTTTCTTATCCCCTTTTTGCTCTAAATGATCTTTCTACTCTTTAACTGCTTAATACCTACAAAATAGAATAATAAACGTGTAAAATTCATAAATGAACCTAAATTACGCTAAGGAAAATAGTACTTTTATAGTGCTATCACTTTGGCTTAATGGATGATTGCTTCATTGGTGCTATTAATGGCAATGGTGATGCTCTCTTCCTAATCGAAGAAGAAGAATAAGCTCTTACTCAGAATTTCTCAAAGAGAAGCTTGAGAGGTTGAAGACAATGGAGGGAAAAATTGGGTAGAGTTTCGGTCAATCTCTTGACAAAAAGTCCGACATATGAATTTAAGACCGTGGGGCTATTTATAGACATTAAATGGAAGGTTCTCAGCTTCTTTCTAATGATTATCAGACATCTTTGAATTTAATTCTATGCTCTGCTGTGCCAACTTCACACGCCACAAATTCATTGGTTCTGTCATAAATATCTCAAATCAGTACAGAAAAATCTATCATTTATAGACTCCTATTAGCGATAAATACTATCATTGATAGGCTTTTATTAACGTTATAGTTCATCATTGATAAACACTGATAGCTGGATCTAAACTTTGGTACATCTACACAAAAAACTTTATTGTTTTATATCTGCTAATATCTTAAGTCTGGGTGTTATATTTGTAACTGCCTCATAAATTAATTAGATTTTATAAACATTCAACGGTATATAAGTTTGAGAATTTACTAAATTATTAACATCCTCTCTTGAACTTAGTTAATCTCTTATTAATTTCAAGTACAAACCTTTTAGTCCATTTTCTAAATTAACAATGCATTAGAAAACACTCCTTGATTACTCCTACAAGTATTCTCAATTTATCTCATTTGTCATTACAAGTAGATCATTCATATTGTTACCCAAGAATCATGACTCCTTTTGAAAGGACTCAACCTCTAGTAAAATAACCTCACTTTTGTGTTAGCTACTCTATTAGTTATGCAATCTAAAGTCTAAAATTCAAGTTTTACTTTTTCCAAGTTCCAACTTAAATTACAAATCAATTAATTATTGGTATGAGCATCAAAATCATTAAGACTAGATTGTATAAATACAAGAGTTTGCAATATTAAAACATCCAAAACAAAAGATAATGCTTTCATCTATGGAGTTCTCTACTCATATCACCAGTCAAACTCCATAGAATCCATTGGATTGTTATGGAGGTGTCATTCGATTAGTTTGAATTTGATGACCTAATTTAAGTTTTTGTGTTAGTTTTCAAAATGTGTTCAAATTTTTATATGATTTTGATGGTCTATTTTAATTGCATTAAGTGTGTCAGTTAATATATTAAACAGAAAGTATATTAGTTAATTTGTTCTATTTTAATTTTTTTTTATATGATTTTGATGCCATGTTACTTATGTTTAGTCCAATATATCGATTTATAGTGTATATATTTTGTAATTCATATATCAGTTGATTGATATACTAGATTTAAAGTTGAATAAAAGCATATATCAACTATATTTTTTATATACCAAATATGAAGCACATATCATTCTAAATAATTTGTTCAGTATACCAATAGTTGATAACCACTCGGTCAAAATTCAATTTTCAAGTATAACATTATTGTGTCAATAGCTTATTAACACACATTAAAAATGGTTACAACAAAATGAATTGAACCATTATAAGTTGATGATAATGTAATAAAAAAATAATACTTTAAAACAAATGAGTAAGGTTTAAAAAATTAGGTCCATGAATAATTGAAAAGTGAATGATAAATTTGGTATATCAATTGTATAATTGACCAATTTACTAAATATAAGGTATATTGATCGACTGATATATCATATATAAAGAATGTCACCAAATAGGGTAAAATTGGAATAATAAAAAATAAAAAATATATCTGATATTTTATTGCTATATTTGCAAATTTCAAAAAACTATTGCTAAATTTACAACTTTTAGTTTTTTTTTTAATCTTTTTTCCTATTCATACAATGGCCCCCAAAAAACGTAATTTTATTATAAAAAAAAGGTAATTTGCCCAAAAATAATACGCTAAACTATAAAAAATAGTCTTGAATTTTATCATTCGTTTAAAAGATACTCAAATTATTTCAAAAGATGTAATATTAACCACAATCCTTAATAAGTATTTCAAAATTATCTTGAAGTATAAAATTTCAAAATTATGTAGTCTCAATTTTCGTACTTTCTAGAGATTCACACTCTTATGTTTTCAAACAAATATACTTTTGAAATAAATGATAAATCCAAGGATATTTTTGGTAATTTACTTCAAAATAATATTTGAGAAATGACTTTTCTAATCACGCCAAAAAAACCATCCTCAAAAATATCTCCGACTATTGTAGCGTTAGTATAATATAAAAACAGACTTTTGTGTTGTGATATATAACAGTGTTCCGTTTCTGTTTGGATTCAACAAAAATAACCACACAAAAAATGGAGACCTGGTTCATCTTCCTTATCTCCCTCTGCATTTGCTCTCTTTGCACCTCCATTTTTACCCATTTCCGAAGCTCCACTAAGCTTCCACCAGGCCCTCCTTCAATCCCCATCCTCACCAATTTGCTATGGCTTCGTAGATCCTCCCTCCAAATCGAGTCTCTACTCCGGAGTTTCGTCTCTAAATATGGTCCCGTCGTCACCCTCCGCATCGGCTCCAGATCCACTGTCTTCATCGCCGACCGCTCAATTGCCCACAAGATCCTCGTCCAAAACGGTGCTCTATTTGCTGATCGTCCACCGGCGTTAACTGTTGGCAAGGTCATGACCTCCAACCAACACAATATTAGCTCTGCCTCTTACGGCCCACTCTGGCGCCTCCTACGTCGCAATCTCACTTCCCAAATCCTCCATCCTTCCCGTGTCAGGTCCTACAGCCAAGCTCGCAAGTGGGTTTTGGATATTCTTCTTAATCGCCTTCAATCTCAGTCTGAATCGGGGAACCCTGTTTCAGTCATAGACAATTTTCAGTACGCAATGTTTTGTTTGTTGGTGTTGATGTGTTTTGGGGATAAGCTTGAGGAATCCCAGATCCACGAAGTCGAGAACGTGGAGCGAGAGCTTATATTGAGTTTTCCGCGTTTCAACATTCTCAATTTCTGGCCTAAATTCACAAAGATTTTGCTTCGGAAACGCTGGGAGGCGCTTCTCCAACTAAAAAGGAACAAAGAGAAGGTTCTAATTCCTTTGATTGAAGCTCGAAGGAAGGCTAATCAAAACAGAGCAAACCGAGCTCAAACTGATGAAAGAGAAGAAGAGTTCGTGCTGTCATATGTTGATACGCTGCTCGAATTGGAGCTGCCCGACGAGAAGAGAAAGCTTACCGATGACGAAATGGTCACTTTATGCTCTGAATTCCTCAACGCCGGCACCGACACAACATCCACGGCCTTGCAATGGATAATGGCGAATTTAGTGAAATGCCCAGAAATCCAAAACAAGCTTTTTGCAGAGATGAAAAGAGTACTGGGAGATGAATCAAGAGAGGAGGTGAAAGAAGAGGATTTGGGGAAGCTTCCATATTTGAAAGCTGTGATTTTAGAAGGATTAAGAAGACACCCACCAGCGCATTTCGTGCTGCCACATGCAGTGAAAGAAGATACAGAGTTGGGAAATTATGTGATACCAAAGAATGGGACTGTAAATTTCATGGTGGCCGAAATGGGATGGGATCCGGAAATGTGGGAAGATCCGACGGCGTTTAAGCCCGAGAGGTTCATGAAAGGTGGGAAAGAAGAAGAAGTAGCAGAGTTTGATATAACAGGGAGCAAGGAGATAAAGATGATGCCGTTTGGCGTAGGGAGGAGGATATGTCCAGGATGGGGCGTGGCGATTCTCCATTTAGAGTATTTCATAGCTAATTTGGTCTGGCGGTTCGAATGGAAGGCCGTGGACGGAGACGAAGTTGATATGTCGGAGAAGGAAGAGCTCACCGTCGTCATGAAAAAGCCTCTTGAAGCCAACATACATCCAAGGATTCATATTGAGAACTGATTCTGCGGTATTATAAGTTTTTTTAGGGCTAGATTATAGAAATTACCCTTTCAACTTGAAAGGAATGTTGGATAGGTTACTCTGTTATATTTGAAGTCCTGTTATAATAGTTGGTATTTCAAACCATCAATAACTTATGATCAATAACAATATTACTATACTAAATTTCAAATTCCTTTTTATTATAGCGTTTGTTATTTTCTATACTCATCATCGGTTCACCTCTTTGTTATAAAATGTGTATTATTTTCAACTCAGATTAATAGTCTGCACCTCAATCAACAGATTATTATTAATCTACATATTATAATAACTATAGACTATAATAACAAACTTGGAAAAGCTATAAGATGTTTTGTCACTCAGAACATGAATGTTTAACAGAAAGCATAGACAAACACGGCAACAACAGAATACGAACAATAAGAAATCAAGTAAAGACATTTAGAAATTGGTAACTTAGTTCGGTGAAAATTCACCTACGTTTAGGGGGCAGTATGCTCAGAAAAGATAATCCACTAATAATGAAGAGGCAAACAATTACAACGTAGTACTTATTACTCATGTAGAGCCCTACTCATAGATCACTTAGGCTCCCCTTAAATGTGAGACTCTCTCTCAAAAGAACTTAGGCTCCCCCTAAGTATGTTAATATTAGTGTTGAACACTTCGGCTTTCAATAGTGTGTGGCACTTCTCTCAACAATATTAACTCCCTTCACTGATGAATCTTAGATCCTCTCTAAGATTAAGAATTCCTTCCAAGAATGAAGTCTTAGGCTCCCCCTAAAACCGAGAATCACTTCTCGATGACAATGCCTTAGACTCCCTATAAGACAGAGATTATCTTCTAGGTCTTACACATTTCAATCAACAAGATTGCACAGCGGTATATAATGAGTAAAGAAAAAAATACGATGTTGCACAATTCGGCCACCAAGAATAGAAATACTCTCCGATAATAGTCAAATGCGGCAGTCTAAATGAACGTCATTTTTTTCCTTTTAAGAACTGAAGCCAAGAAAGGAAACACAATCATTTTCCGAAAAAAAATAAGCTGAGCCATGAACAAAGAAAATATCAGGCAAAAAATAAATCTGCAGAATATTTCCAATTAAGGAAAGTAAATATACAGGAGGAAAAAACATCTTTGGTGACCGTTGTTAAGACAACATTTGTGACAACGACACAACGGAAAAATTAGCACATGCAGCCTTAAAAAAATATGGAGCCAATCAACCAAGTTCTAATAAAACATAATGTTCCAAATATCTTCTAAAAGTTTCTATAATATTCTCAAACGTTTTTTAAAAAGTTAAAAAATATTCAAAAGATTTAGTTTTTGGATGGAACCGTAGTACTTTGTTTAAAAAACTTGAACTTTAAAAAATTTCAATAATATGTCACAACGTCAAAATGATAAAAAATACTATGAACGAAAACTGTTAATACCTCATTTAAAAAATACCTTAGTTAAGAGTTGCTTTAATATTCTTCCTTTTAAAAAAAATTAAAATGTTTATAATCTTTGTATAGTGATCAATTATTTTAAGTTATCCTTGCATTGGAAAATAACCAATTATAAATCAACTATATAAGTACCTTCTTTCTTTTCATATATATATTCTCATTTTTCTCTGGGTCATCAAATCCTTACACCAATTTCCTTATGAGCTAAATATAAACCAAAACCTCCTGTTAAAACACAAAATCTTACAAAATTCAAAGGAAAATTACAATGGATGACAATTTAAGTATGTTATTTTGTAGGTGTATTACTCATATTTGATGTTTTGCAAATATGTCGAAACATCAAATCTGAATTTCTAATTATTTTTTATTAAATAAATACCTAAACAATTAATTGATAGAGAAAGAAAGAAAGATATAGAAAGAGAAGTGGTGACCGGACGTGTGGTGGTCGAAGGAGGTAAGTGACAAAGAGATGGAGTAGTAGTCAATGACAAATTGTATGCAATTGGTGAAAGAAAGATGTTGAGGGAAAGAAAGATTGAGAGCGAGAAAAATGGCGATTGACAACTAACGATCACCTGACCGGATGTGTGGCGGTTGACAGAGGTAAATGTATCATTTTAATTCAAGTGTATCAAAGGGTATCAAGTATATTAAGTGTATCAAATGTATTAGATATATCAAGTGTGTATCAAATACGTGTCAAGTGTATCAGGTATATAAAGTGTGTCAGGTACATTAAACGTATAAGTGTATATCAAGTGTATCAGGTATATTAATACATTTTTTACATTTCCTATTTTAAATCATGGGTTGTGCTTGTTGTTTCTTTTTTCTTTTTTTTCTTTTTTTGTTTTATTTTTTTTAAAAAAAACTAAAAGGTTTAGACTACAGGCCTAATATTAATAATTTAGTTTTCCCATTTTTCAACTAGCCCAATTTCAAAATCAAAATCTTCCCTTGAAACTCAGGAAAATGATCAATAGCTAGATATATTAAAGACCGACAAAAGGAATATCATCTTCGACCATGGTGAATCTTTTGAACTAATCACAATAAATAGAGTAATTTGAATTGCAAAAAGGATCAACAAAGTCTTCGTCACTATAATGGCAATGCATATATTTTCTACTTTTCTCTTCTACTAGTTGTCCTCAAAATTGAGATCTAAATCTCGACGTGTCTCTCTTTTTTTGTGTTCAACTCAAATAATGTATTAACACACTCAACTACAAAAGTACAACAAGGGGTAAAAATCAGTCTGATTTTTTCGATTTTAGGGCCAAAACAAAGAATCAACTCAAACGGTTGTTTGGCTTTATAAATAATGGATCCCAGCTTATGTCCGGTAAAGAACAAAACCAATAAATTAGTTTTTATTCAGTTTGGTTTATTAGGGTCGGATTCTTGGTTTTTAACATTTGTTTTCTTCTTCCAATTTTTATATTTATTTATGATTTTGCTTCAAATGGGTTCTTTTAGCTATTTTCATATTAAATTTGGGTTTTTTTTTTTTTTTTCTAATAGATTGAAATCAGTCATTTTTGTTTTTTTTTTCTTGACATTCAAACACACAAGCATTATGATAATTGTTTTTTTTTTTTAAAACAACAAATATACATGCACCATAATAATTTTAAAAAAAAAATGTTAGGTCATTAGATTAAAGTAGGGAAAAGAGAAGAAATGGAAGGGGTAAGTGATGGGGTATAGATAAACACTTAGGAGGTATTTGATAAATGGGTACGAGTTATTGGGTTGGATGTGTATTTATTACCCATGTTTGTTAAACCCATAAAGAAAACCTATGTGTTATTAAAACCTCTCTTTTACCCACTCAAAACTCCTTTTTTTATCCTCTCAAAACTAACTCTAAAAATCAATGTATTTTTATTTCTTTCTCTCTTCCCTCATCTTTGCCATTTGGATCCATATCTGATTTTTTTTTATCGTCAAACCTTTGGATTCTATGTATCGAAAAAAAATTTGTCGTAAAAAATTTTTGTGTTTGTATTATGACACAAATATTATAAGTATTGAAAAGAACATATATTTTGTGAATTTTTTTTTTGAAACGGCCACATGTTCGATCGGTTCATATTATTTTTGTGATCTTATGAAAAATATTACTGTACTACATCACATTCTCACCATCATAATCAAATGAAAAGTAATTATCCTATGTACAATTTCAATTCCAAATATACTATCCATATTATATAAAAATAAACTGTATGATATGTGAAATAATAAAGTTAAGTTAGCATGATTCAATATATATACATATAATATACCAATTAGTAATTGAGATAATTACCTTCAATATATATACATATAATATACAATATACCAATTAATTTAGCAGCAATATGAAATATATTTTGTTGGTATGTTTTACCGATTGAAGAGAATTATAATTATTACAGTTTTTGAAAAGAATATATGAAAAATAATCTATTATGTTCTACAAATTGAGAAAAAAAATTGAGATTGTCCAGTTTATGTCATAAATGATTTGAGAAAATACGTGTATATTTGAAAATTAATTAATAATAGCAAAACATGAAACTAAAAAAATAAAAGAATGAAATAAAAAACAAACAGAAAAAAATAGAACTAATCTCATTCACAAAAAACTGTATCAGATCCCCAACTCTCAACTCAACTCTGCACAACAAAGACAATAATTATCAACTCAACTCTCTACTTTTATCACGCACCAAATACAAGGGAGTGTTTGATAAATGGGTATAAGTTGCTGGGTTGGATGGGTATTTCTTACTCATGTTTGTTAAGCTCATAAACAAAAACGGTGGGTTATTAAAACCACATATTTTACCCACTCAAAACTAACCCTAAAAACCAGTGATATTTTCATTTTCTTCTCTCTTCCCTCATCTTTGCCATTTGGATTCTCCCTTAGATTTTTTTTTTTTTTTTTTTTTTTTTTTTATCGTCAAACACATTTGGAACGTCACTTTACAAAAATTTGATATGATGATTTGATTCATTGTTTTTGTTGGATTTCTTTCAATGACCGATCTTATCTTATATTATGTTCTATTTGAGGCCTTCACTAATATTATAAGTATAAAAAAGAACATATATTTTGTGAATTTTTTTTGGAAACGGCCACATGTTCGGTCATTTCATATTATTTTTGTGATCTTATGAAAAAGGTTATTGTACTACATCACATTCTCACCATCATAATCAAATGAAAGTTAATTATCCTATTTACCATTTCAATTCCAAATATACTATCCATATTATATAAAAATAAACTGTATGGTATGTGAAATAATGATAAGGGTTTATCTATACCCCTTTGAAAGCTTTGTAAGGTGGCAATAGCGATTTCTTTTCATATACTAGTAAGGATTTTTTTTTTTTGAAGTTTAGATATATTTCCTAGAAAAGTTCATGGGTATTTTTGTAACAAATTACTAATAGTTTCCATCCAAAATAACATTAAAGATTTTTTGAACTTTTTGAAAGTTTAAGAGTATTTTTAAAATATTTGAAACTTCAGAAATATTTTCAAACACAAAGTACAAAATTTAAAAGCATTTTTTATAATTTAGATTTTTTTAATGTTGACATATTATATGTTAAGATGTTGAATCCATATAACAAATTTAAAATGGTTAGTTAGAAACACCGACGGATTTAGTATACGTAAACTCCCCCTCAACTTCCCTCAACTTCCCTCAACTTATGCTTTATATATATATATAATCTAATATAATATTAATGCCATTAGCTAGATTAGTGGTAGTTCTATCTTTTAGCCTCCTCTAGATCCAAATTTAAATCTCACTAGAAGTCATTTACATAATATTCAACTTCATTTATTTATTATTATTATTATTTTTGTTTATTTTTATGAAACTAGCCTTTTAGTTTCTTCTTATTGGCTTCTTCTTCAACTTCTTCTCCTAATTTATGAGGTAAGTTATTTATTTATTTTTCTTCTTCTTTTTAGTTTGTTATTTTATTTATATGCATTTGGTTTTAATATTTCAAAACATTATTATTTTTTGTTTGGAGATTTTCAAATATAGAAAAATAAGGGAAACTATTTATACAAAATACCAAATTTTAATCTTCTTTGATAGATGCTGATAGAAGTTTATCACTGATAGATGCTAATAGAAGTTTATCACTAATAAATGCTGATAGAAGTCTATTAGTGTCTATCGGTGTTTTTCTTTTTTTTTTTTTTACTATTTTTGTAAATAGTTTAATATTTTTCTACCTGTAAAAATTTCCTTTTTGTTTTTGTTTTTTTTAAATTTCTTCAACTTCCTCTCCTAGTTTTTTAGGTAAGTTTTAAATTTATTTTTCTTCTCTTTTTAAGGTTGTTATTTTATTTATATGCATTTGGTTTTCATATTTCAAATTATTCTTATTTTTTTGTTTTAGATTCTATATTTTACATTTATTTTATTAATTTTTGAAATAATTTATGGATCTTAAGTAAAGATCTAAACTTTGCTTGTTGGGTCTTTTAAATTAATATATTGTAGTTATGTTATTAATTTCTTCTTGATTTATTGTTGTTACATGTTATTATAGATTTAAAGATCTAAATGGAGAAATATTTTAAAAGAAAATCAAAGGGACCATCATCTCCATTGAACAAAAGTAATAATAGTTACAAGAGATATATCATAAAAGTAAATTTAGAAGATTTACTGAATTATAAAGCCTCTATCAACCAAATTTGTGGATCCACAGTTGATTAGAAACATATTGTAATGTAACTCGAGTAAATTTATCAGCATTGGCTCAATAAATTATGGGGTCTCTTCAAACAAAACAATTGTGATTTTATCAGCATTTGCTTCACTAACGGTATCTTCCAGCTCAAATATGGGGTCTCTTCAGGAGTGGTGGAATTCACTTTAGAAAATAACAATTCCAAACAAATTAAGTTCGTTCTTGATTTTGATTCCTTCTTAGTGCGCATCACCTTGACTAACACACGAATTTCGTTTAAAATTTTGATTAATTGACACAATTTATGCCGATTAATTGAAGTCACGAAGCGTGGAAAGCACATAAAGCGTAAATATCATCTCATCCAGGAGATTGTGCATCGAGGGGACATGATCGTCAAGAAGATCGCTTCTGAGCATAATGTTGTTTATCCATTTACAAAAGTTCTCACGGCTAAAATAAGGGTTACCAGGAGAATCCGGATCCATGAGACATGTCACATCTAGTCTAGGGCAAGTGAGAGATTTTACTAGGCATGTAGTGTATGCCCTAAATTATTGCTTTGGCTCTCTCTTTAGCCCTATGTCTCTTATCCTTAGGAGGTCTTCCTCCGCTAGTAGGTTTTTTTTGGAAAACTTCATTTATTCTGGTGTGGATGGCAGGCACGCCTATATTTCTTGGTTTCAATAGGACTTCTTACGAGCGTTGTTTCTATCTACTATTATCTAAAAATAACCAAGTTATTAATGACTGGACGAAACCAATAAATAACCCCTCACGTGCGAAATTATAGAAGATCTCCTTTAAGATCAAACAATTCCATCGAATTGAGTATGATTGTATGTGTGGTAGCATCTACTATACCAGGAATATCAATGAACCCGATTATTGAAATTGCTCAGGATACCCTTTTTTAGTTTAGCTTTTAGAATCTATTTCTTAGTTCAAGATCTTTCTTACTAACTGGAATCAAAGAATTAGTAGATCTGTTCCACTCAAAATGGGAATGGGCTAGGGTTATGAACTTATAATCTATAATTTGATGATCGAGTTAATTCCAGCTACCCAATATTTGGGGGATCATTTCCCTGAACCCATATGTGTTTCTGTAGGTCTTAGTGTAACGGGTTTGTCTGGAAATATACGTACCCATATTTTTCCGCCGCGTCGTGCATTTCGTGTCATTGCCCTTCGTCCCGCTTCGATTTGTCTAGATGTGATCCAAGCGGGTTCAAGTGCCTGAATAACGTATCTACCGAAGCAAATACGATTGCCTCGATAAGATATTCCTTTCATTCTTCCTCTATGGTGTTTACAAAATCTGGTTCTTTTGGGGTTGTAGTTGATGGTTATAGGTGGAATCAAATTGATTTTGACTTCAAACATTAGATCGTCTGTCTCAGTTAAGAGGAGTCATGAACAGAACATGTTCAAAATCACAATCAATTCCTTTTTCAAATCCTACGGCAGCTGCACGAATAGGATGAATCCTAGAACAAAATGAGAGGTAGCTAACCAACTTCTAGGAGAGACATAATTGACTACATTAATTTCGGTCGCTATGCCCCCTACGGAATTAAAAGAACCTAAAGAAGCATAGGTCATATCACTCCATTTAAAGTAAAGGGATTCAATCCCCAAACCCCATTTGAGGCGGACGACAAGAAGGATGTTGGAATCTGAAGGAAATCAGTTCTTCCCGAAGCAAGTCAAACGTCGTTCTTTCCACTGCCGCCTTAGTTTCATGTTTGATTCCAGCGACAATGAGCTCTGGTAAAGTGTGATCTGACTTCTGAAAGAAGAACCTCCACTTGAAGGCGACAACAAGGTTTCATCTGTCGCCCGATCTAATTGAGGAGTAACTATTTTTTCCTGAGAGTTCCTCTCCCTTCGATCGAGTTGGAGTTCGGAGCCAAACCCCCTTATATTTATTAAACTTAGGCTGGGTTTGGAACAAGTAGAAGATTGTCGGGGTTGATGCCCTAAATCTCGTGATCTTGTAGTTCGTAAAATTGTATTTGTACAAACATATTATTTATTTAATAAAAAAGTATTATTTTATTTGACATTTAATTGCATTAACCCAAAACCAATAAACTAAGATCCAAGGTTATTGGATGTTACTTAAACATGTATATGGATACATGCATGTGGTTCATATTTAAATATTAACCTGAATGGTCTGTAGTAAATGAAAAAGGCTAAATACTTTATCCTGGTGACACTACGGATACAGTCCGCTTTTTGGTTATTACAATTGTTGTAAAGTGTTACAAATGATTTGATCATGATCATTCATGTGAAGATATGTGAGTGGGGGTATCTTATACAAAGAGTTTGTATAAAACTGAATCACGAAATGAATAGACTCACTTTATAACATCGTTGCTAGAGGAGACTTACATTTCACCAGGATGACCAAAAGTGACTTGACTTTAGTCTAGTGTGAGTTGTGAACTCTTACCTATAAGGGTGATCCTTTGATCTGCATGAGTGAGAGTGATTAGATTCGCCGACTCAATATGCCTACCATTTTAGGATTCGTCTGATTGGAGAGTTGAGAACACAACTATACAAGAAGGAATTCACTCCTTCCCGTTGTTAGGGTAAGTAGATAAATTTCCACTACTACAAAAATTGTATTACTAGACTTTTTTTGCAGTTAAGTATTAGTGTTATTTGACATTTTTAATAATGTCAAGTAATTCCCATGTCAAGAATAAGAGAAATTTTTTTTACTGGCTAAAAATGTCAAGCTGTAATTTACTTGATATGTTATTACTGTCAAGTATATGAAATATTTTGACTTATTTTAAGTGTCAAGTATCTATGTTCTTGACATTTATTATGAATCAAATTTTCATAACTTGACAGTTTTTAGTTGTCAAATGTAATTTCTTCTTGACACCTAAAAACTGACAAGTTAATTAATGCTTGATATGTTTTGCTTGTCAAGTTTGTATGTATTTATTTTTTCTAAAAAAAAATTACACTCTTAGAAATTACCTATATAATTACTCCTATTTGGAGATCCAACAATCACATTGAGATATATATAACAAACAATATTTATCAACTAAATAAACAACACACATATTTCCAATCTTGTCAATTATATAAACAAATAATATATATATTCACAATTTTATATCTAGTGTTACTAAACTAACACTTATACCCAAAATGACAATTCTATATTAATATTTTCAATGTTACAACACTAACAACCTCATGAATAATACAAAAGTTACAAATTATCTCACCCAACAAGTGAATAAAACTCATTTGAACACAATATACTTAATAACAAAAAAACGAGTTATGATCCTTAATCATAAAACATAGAGCATATAGAATAACAAGAAAGAGAGACTGCACCCTCTTCCAAGCACTACAACACTCTTAGATAACTTTAAAGTCAAAATTTCATCGGATATTATTCTCAACTCCTTGAAATCTACAAACAAAAGAGAAGAGTATTAGAACCAATAACTTTAAGTCTAAATAGTACCTCCAAGAAACTCTCCTACCAATTAGAAAATTACTTATAATGGCTCGTGTTTTAAGGTCCAACAATGATATAATTTAATTGAAGAAGATAATCATTTATCAACCCAAATGAACAATTAAAAAAAGAATGAATTTCAACATTATTGTCAAACCCCATATGAACACATTTCCAAAAACTACAATCAACCCCCTCCCCTTGCGTATGAATAATTCCAAAAGTTACATATACCCATCTCATATGAATGTCATAGTTATGCCATATCTCCAAGATGACTGAAATAATACCTATGTCCAACCCATATGTGCAAATATCAACACTGATACCACACATATCAAATTAACAACTATATAAAAAACACTTTAATAAAAGTATTTGCATCCCATACAATACTTTAATATCAAAGGCACATAAAGTTGATGTTTTCTTATTTGATTAACAACTATTACCAACTATTACAGAAAGTAAACATAAAAATTTCCTATTTGATTACCGTACACAATACATTTGATGTTTTCTTATATCTTTCAGATTAAGTGTAATCAGTCAAGACATCCTTTAAATTTTGGATCAAGTACTTTCATATTTTTTTGTATGAAATTGTCACTAAGTTAATCAATTCGGAGATTATCAATTAATTACCCACTCCAAACTACAATTAGTTTCCTTAATAACTCAAATCAATATTGAAATAATAAAAATCAAAATTTAGAGGCCACAAGAAATTGAACTTAATACCTGTTGAAATGCCTTGAATTTGTTTGTTGGCGCTTCGAATAACCAAGTACGGGGGTCTCGTTGACCCCGAAACCTATTCAAATTTTGTATTCAACATATTTATTTATTTACAGTTATTTACGATTATGACCCTAGGGTTTAGAGTAGTGCACTATATAAACTCTCTAACCCTAGAGGCGCCATTTTGATGTAATTTCTGAAAAACATTCTCTCAAATAATATTGTTCTCTCTCTGCCCGTGGACGTAGCTAACACACTGTTAGTGGACGTAGCTAACACACTGTTAGTGAACCACGTATATCTGTGTGTCAATCTTCTCTATCTCTATGTTTTTTTGTGTTCTTTAATTGTCGATTTCGCAACAATAATTCTAGAATTCCATCATCAAATGACAATAATCCACATCATAAAAATTAACAGAAATTCATCATCAACTACAAATTCTCACACATCTAACACCATGAATGATTTCAATAGCTAAATGCAACCATGCTTTTATAGAGAATATTTTTATTGATTGAACTCAAAAGTAAAGCTACAAACTCTCAAATAGAAATTTTTCACTCTTGTAAGTTTCCTCTCTTCTATTTATACATGTTTACAAGAAAAGTTTAACATCTCTAGAGACATTTAATAAAGCTCTTCCTTGTGTTTATATGAAACTTTAATAAAGCTCAAAAAGGCCACATAGTAATATTAAAATTTTGTTAGATACAAATAACTTTCACTGGTATATCAAAAAAGAGTAAGAACTTACTTTTAAGAAGCTTTGGTGTGATAGGGATTGTTTTCACTAGCTGAATAAGATAGAGTTAAACGTTAATATAGAGACATTTTACTTAAAACTATATGTAAGCAAAGTACATGATAATAATGTAACAAAACTCATGGACATAAACTCATCAGAAAATAAACTTATCCTAATGACTGAAAAATGAAGAGAAAATTAGTAACTATAACCAAATAGAAAAGACAATAGTAACCAAATTACTAAGAGAGAAGAATATAGTAACTGAATTCATTTGGCAAGGTACATGAAAATAAACAACTCACATAGCAACTTAACCTCAAATACCTCAATTTATGGAACATGAAAGCTTTGTGGTCATAACAAGGAAGATTCCTTGAAAAAACCTAAAACCTAAAAGAGAAAAAACAATGAAAACACACACATTATATAAATATTAAAGTTAGAAAAGAGAGAGCCAACCCAATATATTGAACCATTTCCATGTCTTAAATACAAAATTCTAAGTACAAAATCATATTCAATTAGGGTTCATATAACTTAGGTTGGATATGCCTCCGAAGCTTGCCCACAAGGTCAACCTCAAGTGAATGCAATAGAAGGTTTCCAAAGGAAGTACAACCCCCATGGGAAAACTTATAACCAAGGGTGGTGAGATCATCCAAATTTCAAATAGGGATCTTAAGGGAAATTTGAGAACTAGAATCAATCATCTTCAAGCTCCTTAGGTATATCTCTCGAGGATGTAGTGAAATCCCTTGCTGACCATTCATTAAAATTTCAACAGGAACACCACAATTTGCAAAAGGACAACATACAACTTCAACAAGAAACCAAACAACTTCAACAAGAGACAAAATCTTTTCAACAAGAGACTAGACAATGCTTCTCAAACTTGGGCACACAAATCACGCAACTTGCAACTGTAGTAAGCAAGCTTGAGAGTAAATCATTAGGAAAGCTCCCCGCTCAACCAAAGCATGCAAATGTAAGTGCAATCTCTCTAAGAAGCGGAAAGGTAATTCCTTTTTCCTTTCAAGTAGCTAGTCTAGTTCAACTAACTCCCAAGAAGCCTGAAAAGGCAATTGATCATGATAACAAGGTAAATGAGTTTGAGGAATCTTCCATCTTCCTAGAGGTACGTAACTACTCTCCCCCTAATGTAGAACTGTATGTACCTAAGACCCCTTTCCCCAGTGGACTAGCTAAGCCTAAAGGAGAAGAAGCTGATTTAGAACTAATTGAAATGGTTGAAAAGGTACAAATTAAAATCCCTTTACTTAATGATATTTAACAAATACCTTGGTATACTAAATTCTTAAAATACTTGTGTACTAAGAAAAGAAAAGGGAAGGAGGATGAGAGAGTAACTATTAGCAAGTATGTGTCTACTTTGTTAAAAAAAAGGACATGCCTCAGAAATGTTGGTACCCGGGAATGTTTACCTTGCCATGCAAAATAGGAGATAGAATATCACTCATGCTATGCTAGACCTAGGCGCATCAATAAATGTCATGCCTTTTCATGTCTATGAGATCTTAAATTGAATAGCCTATAAAAAATGAATGTTTGCATACAACTAGCCGATAGGTCATATATACAACCTCTAGGCATAGTAGAAGATGTTTTTGTTAAGAGTTGGAAAATTAATATTTTCTGTTGATTTTTACATTTTAAAAATAGATCAACCATACTCTACTTCTTCCTCTAATATTTTACTTGGTAGACCCTTCATAAAAATTGCAAAAACTAGAATTGATGTAGATAAAAGGTCTTTATCAGTAGAATTTGACGAAGAGGTAAAATCCTTCAACATTTATGACGCCATGAAATTCCCTAAGGAATATTTGTCTCTTTGTTCCATAGATATATGCGACATGTTTGATGAATTGTTGTTTTCTACGATGAAAATTTGGATTGTTTTGTTGTCCCCTCCATTGTTCTTGATGATGATGACTATTCGATTGACTCTTTCTTTACCTCGAATGATTTTGATTTGAATGATAATTCTTCTAATGATGATATTGTGGAATCTCAAGTACAAGGGATCGAGCTTAAGGCTCTTTCTTTTCACCTCAAGTATGTTTTCTTAGAAGAAGAAAAAGCCTTTCCTGTGATCATATCTAGAGAACTCACATATTCTCAAGAATGTTCACTAGTAGAAACATTGAAGGATCACAAAAAAGTAATTCATTGGACTTTAGATGATATCAAAGGGATAAGCCCTTCCCTTTGCATGCATAAATCGTTCTAGAGGATGGAGCTAAGGAAACTCTTCAACCTCAAAGAAGACTAAATCCAACCATGAAAGAAATTGTTCATAAAGAAATCCTTAAGCTACTTGAAGTCAGAATAATATACCTAGTCCTGGATAGCCAATGGGCAAGTCTAATACATTTGGTATCGAAGAAAACCGGGATAACCATTGCGAAAGAAGAAAAAGGTGAGATGATCTAAATGAGAGTGAAAAACGGTTGGAGAATGTGTATAGACTTCAGAAAATTCAACGAGGTAACAAAAAATGATCATTTTTCTATACCTTTTATTGAGCAAATGGTTGAATGGTTAGCCGGAAAACCATATTTTCGTTTTCTTGACAGATTTTCTGGATTTTATTAAATACCAATAGCACAGGAAGACCAAGAAAATACTACTTTCACTTGAACTTATGATAGATATGCATTTAGAAGAATGTCATTTGGGCTATGTAATGCCTCAAGTACATTTCAATGATGCATGATGAACATTTTCTCTGACTATGTAGAAAAGTGCATAAAGATTTTCATGGATGACTTCATTGTGTATGGAAATTCTTTCGAAGATTGTTTGCACAATTTGAGTTTGATTTTTAAAAGATGTATAAAAACAAATTTGGTTTTAAATTATTAAAAATGTCACTTCATGGCTTCTCATGGAATGTTTTAGGACACCTTGTATCTTCTAAGGGCATAGAAGTTGATAAAGCAAAAATAAATGTCATAGCTAACCTTCCCTATCCTAAAAACATTAGGGGAAGTGCACTCTTTTCTTGGTAGTGCAAGGTTCTACAAGAGGTTCATTAAGAACTTTTCAAAAATTGTACTCCCTTTGTCAAGTTTACTTCAAAAAGATGTCGTATTTGATTTCAATAAAGAATGCAAAGAAGCCTTCGACACACCCAAGGAGATGTTGACATCAACTCCAATCCTTCAACAACCCCAATGGGACTTGCCATTTAAGATCACGTGTGATGCTGGTAACCTAGCAGTAGGGCGGCATTAGGACAAAGAGTTGACAAGAAGTGCCATGTCATCTATTTCGCATCTAGAACGCTCAATTCATCTCAAGTCAATTATTCAACAAAAAAAAAAAAATAATAATTTCTTTCTATAATGTTTGCTTTGGATAAATTTAGATCTTATATTCTTAGTTTTCCAATAATTGTTTACATTGACCACGTTGCTCTTAGGTACCTCATGATAAAAGAAAGAATCGAAGCTTATACTTGTCAGATAGATCCTTCTTTTGCAAGAGTTCAACTTAACTATGAAAGACAGAAAAGGATCCGATAATTCAATGGCTGACCATCTAAGTCAAATCAAGCAAGAAGAAGAGTTAATTCTAATTAGAGAACACTTTCCTAATGAACACCTTTTCAAGGTGACTGCTTTCTTACCGTGGTATGTTGACATGGTAAATTACCTTGTTACAAGTAAGTTTCCCTTTAGCATGTCTTCATCTAGAAGGTCCAAATTAAAAAGTGACTCTAAATACTTTGTATGGGATCCTCCTTATCTATGGAAATTTTTTTTCTGATCAAATCATTAGGAGACGTGTCCCTAACGAAGATTTTGAGTTTGTTTTGTCATTTTGTCATGAACATGCATCTAAAGGTCATTTTAGTCCAAAACGAACGACTAGAAAATTTTAGATTCAGGACTATTATGGAATTCTCTTTTTGCCGATTCATATGCATATTGTAAGTCTTGTGAAAAATGTCAAAAATCCGGATCTTTGTCTAAAAGAAATGAAATGCCTCTAAATTCTTTTCTTGTTTGTGAAATATTTGACGTGTGGGGCTTAGATTTCATGGGCCCATTTCCTTCTTCGTTTGGTTATCTGTACATTTTGCTTGGAGTGGATTATGTTTCCATGTGAATTGAGGCAATCCCCACTAGAGCAAATGATTCTTTTATTGTTACGAACTTCCTTAAAAATAACATCTTTTCAAGATTTGGGATCGCTAGAGCCATTATAAGTGATCAAGAAACACATTTTTACAATAGGACCGTAGAGACATTATTGAGGAAATATGGAGTTCACCACCGTGTTGCAACCCCATATCATCCTCAAACAAATGGCCAAGTGGAAATTCCAAATAGAGAAGTGAAAAATATTTTAGAAAAATCGGTAAACCTAAAAAGAAAAGATTGGAGTTTCAAACTTAATGATGCGCTTTGGGCTTACAGAATTACTTTTAAGACGCCCATAGGAACAACCTTGTACAAAATTCTATATGGCAAGGCATGCCATATTCCAATAGAGGTTGAACACAAAGCGTATTGGGTGGTAAAATGATGTAATTTTAATCTAGCTCAAGCCGGAAAAGAAAGACTCCTAGAGTTACAACAATTGGAAGAATTAAGACAAGATGCTTATGAAAATTTAAAAATTTATAAAGAGAAAACCAAAAGTTTTCATGACAAAGGCTTAATAGGAAAGGACTTCAAAATTTGACAAAAAGTTTTGCTTTACAATTCTAGATTATAATTGATGCCTAGAAAACTCAAGTCCAAATGGCTAGGATCTTTTGAAATTACTAAAGTTTTCTCTTATGGTGCAGTCGAAATAAAAGGTCTTGAAACAGAAAAAATCTTCAAGGTGAACGGGCATAGACTCAAAATTTACAATGATGAGCATGTAAACCAAGTCCAATTGGACTTGTATTTAACTAATCCCTCATATACTTGACGCCCTTCTTCACTAACATCGAGCAAACGACACTAAAATTTTGCAACAGGACAAATTTTTTTCTTTCTTTCTTTTTATTTTCATTTTTCATTTTTCTTCTTTCTTTCTTATTTTAGCATTTCAAATAAAAAGAATAATTGATTCTTCTTTTTTTCTTTTTAGGTGATTATCACAATAAAAAAAAATAAAGCAAGGAAATTCCCTCTCAAGCAAATAAATTATCAACAACAAAACCAGGGAAGTTTCTCTCTACATCCCTTCTTTTTTGTTTCTTGAATTCATTTGCTTATTCTAAACATTAAGGACAATGTTCCATCTCTAAGTTGGAGGTGGGTAAACATTGCATGTTTTTTGTATTCTTTTTGGTAATCTTTGATTAGCTTTAAAAATGAGCCTCTTTGAAAATTTTTACTTTATAATGATCTATATAGAATCATATATGCATGTCTGGAACCCTTGAGCGTCTGAGCTCGAGTTAATAGATTATTGATTACTTAGACTGATTACATAGATTTTGCAATTCTATTCTAACATATCTGAATAAATTTGAGGCTCTGATTCATCTTTATAGCGTAATTTTGATTATCTGAAAAACATGTCTATGGAATTCTTTATGCTTCAAAAGACTATTTTGCCTTGAATGCAATAAATTCGTGATTGAGTAAATGCATGTTTACACATTCAATAGTCCCATTCACTTTGTTCTATACATCATTTGTTTTACACAATCTCTTGATTCTTATCGATGAAATTTCAATGACACATTCTTTCAAGTAAGGATACAAACAAAATTTTAGACCTTTTAAAATTTTCAAACAAAATTTTGAAACTCGTTTTTCAAAAGAAACTTTCTTTCCTTTTATTTTCATAAAAAATAATCAAATACTTAGTCTTTTAGATTTTTTTTATAATCTTAAAACTCTTAGAAATGTCATATCTACTTAATTTTCTTTGTCACCGTGATAGGACAAATTTTGGTCTAAGAATAACCATCTTATTTTAGAGGCAAGTCTAGGCAAAGAGGAATGAAAAAAAAAACCTAGTGAATAACAAAAAAATTGCTAGCATTAAAAAAAAAAAAAGCAATCTTGCCAAATTAACATAACCTTCACTAATGTGTGTGTGCGCGCATGGGTAGAGGTGAAAAGAGATACCTCCATCGTATTTAGTTAGGGCCCGTGAGAAAAGAGTGATAGGTTCTCGGCGGTGTGAGTGTGAGAGCTATCCATCTAAGTAAAAGAAATGTCAGTTCTATTTTGTGTGCGAGTTTAAAAAGGCACCCTTGTATTAGAATTGCCTCTCTCCAATGCAAGTTAGTATATCTTAAATTGATAATCGGGCCAGTGTAGGGCAAACAGGAATTGAGAGTTGGATGTCTCCTTTCTATTAGTTTTGGCCTTTAAGTAAACTAAAACTAGGTAGTCTTTTCTTTTATGATTTTGCAAGAAAAAGACTTTTTCTTTTCAAAGTAAGCTTCAACATTTTGTTAGTAAAACTTTAAATTTCTAAATGCTTGCTTAAATCCTTACTTAATTGATTTTTGAGAAAAGTGACGAGAATCAATTCATTGTGTAAGACAACTTAATGTATAGATCACTTGAATGTGAGGATGAAAATGTGCCAACATGAATAAGTCAATCTTGATAAATGAATGAAACTTTGAATAAACAATAAACAATCCATTTTTGCTTGAATTTTTGCATACTTCTATTTTTTACTTGGTTGGGACGACCAAGATCTAAGTTAGGGGTATTTTGATAGGTCTTGTAAAGAGGTATCTATTATTACTAATTCCCTCAATTATTCTTCAATTATTTGCTTAAAATTTCTATTTTGGTAGGTAAATTCTAATCTCGACCCAAATGAAGTTATTTCGAAAGATTTGGAGCTAATTCAAGCTAAACGACACCAAAAAATCACTAACAAGAAGATCCAGGACAAATTACTACTTTGTCTCTCAAGAGGAACAATTCAACACACTTTAACAATGCTTGGAGCGTCACAATGCTCCTCATAACACTGAGCTTGACGCTAGCTCAACACTTGAAGATAGAATGCACCTATTTGTTGCAAAATCAGGGTAGCATCCTCTGGAGATTGACGGAATCGCCACGTGCGCGCTTGCCTTGTACACCCGAGCGTTAACGCAGCGCCAAGATGCTAGCCCAATGTTTCTTGGCTTTTTTTTATGATTTAGCGTTGCAATGATATCCTTGGCTTTGCGACACTACACCTGTAGATTTAAATAAAGTTGTTTCATTTTCAACAAAGAAAGAGGAGAAAAATTCACTTTTTAGTTGATAGAGAGTTTAGAACAAAAATAGAGAGAAAATTACCCAACTTTGTGTTTTGTATGAGAGATTTCTTGCAACTTTTACAATTCCCTAGTGAATTGATTGATGGAATTCATCATACTTTCAAGAACTTCTTCAAGACTTGTTATCTCTATGTCTAGGTAATTCTTTTTCTTGTCAATTTTTAATTCTAGGTTTAATTCTTGAGTTCTTTTTTATATTTCCTTGAATTGTCTTCATCCTTGAATGTTCTTGGGTTGAAAGTTCTAAGAAAATTCTTCTTTTCTATTCCCTCTAATCTTTCAAGAAGCAGATTCCACAAACCGGATCCTTGCTAGAGTCATAGTAAGGAAGATCTCGTGGAATAGAAGAATTCAAGGAGATTGCCAGTTTGTAAAAGGAGATTTTGTTGCAATTGTAGATCAGCAAAGGTATGTTGCTTAACCTTTTATTGATTACTTGTATTTTTATTTCGTTTAAGAAATTTGAGAATGTGATCACACACTTCCGCGGGATTCATTTCCCTTCACTTAACTGTCAATTTATATATAAGAGGTCAGTACATTTAAAAATGTCAAATAGGTACCTGAAGTTTCAATTTGGTGTCCAATAGGTCTTTAGCATATTTATATTAGAATTTGCAATGGATGGCAAATCCAAAATGTATAATTAGGGTCATATCTTCAACATATGAGAAATTATAGATATGGCAAAATTCTTAAATTTAAATTTTCATATATTCCATATTCAAATTTTTCCCTTTCAACAACCCATGTTTTTTGTATATTAGTCAACTAATATACTACATTTAAAGTATATCAGTTGTGTATTTTTTTTCCATAGTTTGTATACTTGTATTTTTTGTTTGTAGCAATATGACTTATTACTCACTTTAATTTTTGTATTTGTTACATTTTTATCCCTCCTGTAGCTTTTTTCTTTTATAAATGATGTCGTTTCTTTCATTTTCAAGTATAAATGTACAATAGGCCAGAAAGATTCAACCTAAAGTTCACTAACACTAAGTTTAGTGTACTCATTTTGAGAATTTGGGCTTGTTTGGAATAACTAGAGAAAAAGAGTTTTTCAAAAAAATCATTTTCATGATTTTTTTAAAAATATTTAAAAAACTAATCATTTTCAACCGTGTATCAATACTATATCAATTGTATCAAGTGTTTATTATTAAATGTGTATCAACAGTTTATCGAGTGTATCAGGCGTATACTGGTAATGTATCAACTAAATCAAGTGTATACCTATATCAAGTATATCAAGGGTAACAAGTGTATATCAACATTGTATCAAGTGTACTAATTGCATTAGTTGTATCAAGTGTATCCGTGGGTTTAGTTTTTTTTTTTTCTATTTTTTCAAAAGTAATAAATCTGGGATATGAGCCTACTTTTTTAAACATATTTTGCCAAATCTACCAAAAGCCTTATATATATATAATAAAAAATAAAATTAACAGATCAATTAGACATAAAATTTGTTTTTTTCTCTAGTAGAACATTAAACTTTGAATTTTGTGTGTAGTAGGCTCGTAAAATTTTTAGTTGCCAAAATAAAAAATTCAAAACTTATGACATTATTAGATATTTTTTTTCATATACCTATTAAACATAAAATTAAAACTATTGGAATGCCTTAAATTTTTTTTTCTGGCTTTTCGAGCAATTAAGTATGTGAGTCTTGCTGGGAAGGAGTATATGTCTATATGCTAGTGCAATGGGGAGTTTGATATATGCTATGGTTTGTATTACGTTTGATCTCATGCATGTTGTTAGTGTTTTCAGTTGGTTCAAGAGTCAACCTAGAAACGTTGACAAGCTATGAATATGATTTTTCTTTACCTTAGAGATGTTAATAGTAGTCTACGATTGGTTATGTGTTCACGCTGGGTGGATCTGTTTTTAGTCGGAAAAAACCTTACAGCCTACAATTACTTTGTCTACTACAGAAGTACAATACATGGCTTTCACATAAGCCTTTAAAGAGAGAGTATAGTTTATAGGGCTAGTTGATGATCTTGGTTTACATCATGATTAGGCTATTGTAAATTGTAATAGTTTGAGTGCAATATGTTTAGCCAAGGATCAAATTCATCATGAGAGGACTAAGCACAATAACGTAAGGGATATTTGTAATAGATAGTAAGATAAAGGGAAACATCTAAAATCTATGAAGCACAGATATTTCATGTGAGACAAAGAATCCATATCAGACACGTATCAGATATCGATACTTCCAGATACTTCTCAGATACGTATCTGACGAGCGATTTGATGTATCTATTTTTATGCTTACTTTTTTTAAAGAAAAAAGGCAAACAACTCATCTAATCTTTTTCAATCTAAAACTAGCCAACATATTATTTTAAGTAAGAGAAAATGTACCTTCAATGTATTAGTATACTCGTTTTTTAGAAATATATATTAAAATAATATATAAAGAATGATGTATCCTTCAATGTATCCGTATCTTAGATTTTTAGAAATTGACGAATCGTCGTATTCAATTGTATCCGTATTCGTGTCTATGCTTCATAATCTAAAATTATATCACACCTTTTTAAAATATTTGCAAATATAGAAGTGTTGACTAGTCAATTTTTATTTTTTTTTTTCTAATTTTCAATTTTGTCCTCCCTTGTCATGTCTTGTTGCACACTTTCTTCTTCATTTTTTTATTTTTTATTTTCTCTATTTTCTTCAGTTTTTGCTTCTTTCATTTTTTTTTTAAATTTTCTTTCATTTCTCCAGTTTTTTATTCTCTTTTTTTTTTTCTTTCCTTTATTCGGTTTTTGCTTCTTCCTTTTTTTTTAAAATTTTCTTTCCTTTATCTGATTTTTGCTTCTTCTTTTTTTTTTTTAATAATTTTTATATTTTTTTATTTCTCCAATTTTTGCTTTTTCTCTTTCTTTTCTTTTTTTTTTTTGTTAATTTTCTTTCCTTTCTCTAGTTTTTGGTTCTTCTCTTTCTTTCTTTCTTTTCTTTTCTTTTCTTTTCTTTTTTTTTTTTTTTAATTTTCTTTCCTTTATCCAGTTTTTGCTTTGCTTTCTCATAAAAATTATGAGGCTGAGTTTCATACTCAAGACTTGAATGTATCCAATTTATAAGTGACTTGGCCCCAATAAGTCAAATATCAAATCTGATTATTATAACGAAATATTAAATATAAATAGCAAACGAAAACGAATTTGAAAGAAACTACTTTTTTTAGTCAAAAAATTTGCACCATTTTTAGAAACATTTCTTAAAAGTTTGAAATAAGAAACGAAAATAGTTATTAAACAAGTTTACTTCTCAAAAAATGAGAAATTTGAACGATATCAAACAGACTAGTTTTTTTTTCTTTTTATAGAACTTTAAAGTATGATTTCTATCCAAAATAAACGTGAAAAAATGACATAGATGACCCAAAATGAAGGGCACAAATTGAATTATTTGTGTATTTGTGTATTGATAATAACAATTATTAGTGATATTAGTGATAGAACTTACATAGATCATATCAGTCATATTCATGTATTAGTGATATCAAATTTAGGTAGATATAAGTTGTAGAAGGCTATTGGTGATAAAAGTATATTATTGATAATCATGATAAAACTTTCTCAATAATAGCCACCGATAGCTTTGAGTGCAAATCTTTCAAAATTGATAGTTACTAATGAAAATCTATCAGTGATAGTCACTAATATTTTCTATCATTGGTAGCTTAATCTTTGATATTTTTTCAACAATTAATGTCCACTTATAGAAGTCTATCATTGATAGCCAACTTAGTGACTTTAATTAATAAATTTGAATCTCGAACTAAAGTGTAAGTGGAATGCCTAGAAGTTATCACTAGTAGCATGTTATCAATGATAGAAACTATAAACGATGACATGTTATTTGATGGTAAAAAGGAATGACAAAAGTTATCTCTAATAGCATGTTATAAATGATAGAAGCTATCATCGATAACTACAATATAAGTGATATCAGCGATATCAGTGATAGAACTTAGGTGATATCCATATATCGATGATATTAATAATACAAAAGTCAATTCATTTTATGAAAGTCTATCATTGATAGCTACTGCTAAAAGTTACCGGTGATAGTCACTGATTGAAGCTACCAATGATAGCCATGCTATTAGTGATATTCCTATATCAGAGATATGACTTAGATATATATCAATAAAATGAATGATATTGATGATATTGGTGATATGAGTTAGATAAACATCAGAGATAGTCACTTATATACCTCTTATTGATAGACTTCAATCAATTATAACTTTAAATGTTAATCTTTGAAAGATGATAGTTTCTTTTCAAAAGTTGATAACTATTTATAAAAGTCTATCATTGATATCTACTGATAGCCATAGGTATTAATATTTCAAGTTTGATTACAATTGATCAAAGTGTATCAATGATAGCCATTGAAAACTGATACCAGATTGATAGGTGATATTTCAAGTGTTATTATTTTAAGGTTGTATTAATATTTCCCAAATTTAAAGCTATAACTGATAGCAACTATCAATGATAGAAACTGATAGTAGCTATCAGTGATTAGCAATTGATAGTAGCCATCAATGGCTCACTGATAGCTCCATCAGCTGCTATCATTGATAGCTACTATCAACGATAGTTTTCAATTTGAGAAAATCGGTAAAAGAAGCAGAAAATGTTGGGCTATGTGTGGACTTTTTAGTCATTTTCCTATATAGCTATCACTAATAGCTACTATTAGTAATATCTTGCACTAATTTTGTACCATATCCCTAATATGTTTATCTTTATTCTACAATTTTTTTTTATTATTTTTGGTCTGATTGTTATTTGTGCAACAAACCCTAATGAAAGATATCATTTCCTGAAAAGTGAGACAAGGGTTATGGTGATGGAAATTTGTATTACTGATAATCCTGTTGAAATGCTTACAAACCCTGTTCCACATGGCTATTAAAATTATTAAATAATTCACAATATTATATATAATTTATTCAATTAAATAATTCTATAAAAACATCCATTGTTACTAATTATATCTAATTAGTTAATTAAATTTATTGATTATTTTAGGAATTCATTAACTATTTAATTATTTAAAATAAAATAATGGTTTAAATTACAAATTTGGTTCTTATGACTTGAAAAATGTTAGAATTTAGTCCCTATAGTTTGATAAAAGCTCATAAATAATTTCTATTATTTAATAAAAATCTAATAAATAACCTATAATGTAGGAACTATATATATGTATATGTCTGTGTGTGTATGCGTGCGTGCGTGCGTGTGTACGTGTGTACGCGCGTGCGTGTGCATGTATGTGTATGGGCGTGTGCATGTGTGTGTGCATCTGTGCGTCCATGAGTGTATGGGTGAGTGAAATTTCCACAGGTACAAAAAATGTCAAATTATTTATAGAAATAGCAAAAAAACACACTAATAAACACTGATAGACTTCTATAGCATAGATTTCTATCTGTTTCTATAACTGATAGATACTATCAGTCTCTATAGAAGAAGATTAAAATTTTGATATTTTGTATAAATAGTTTTCCTTATTTTTCTACATTTGAAAACCTCTTTACATATACGGGTTTTATCTGACTTCTCTCCAAATCATGATAGTTATGGTTTTGCCATTTAAAATAATTATTTTGATTTTCCAAATAGTAATGACTAGGCTGCATCTAATTCATATTATCCATACTTCTTTACCACGTGAAAAAGAAATTAAAAAAATAATTTCTTAAAAAATAAATATATCACGTGGTAGTATTTGGTTGTACCATAGTTGAGATTGGTGCATTTGAGGGAGTAGCCAAAATTTTCACTTTTACAAAACCGTTGTGCTGAAAAAGAAGGAAAACAAAAGTGTGGGCTCGGTTGCTTCCACTGAGTCAATGACATATATAGCCTATGGATGGTCCTTTTGTTGTTAGAATTCAACATTGTAGGAAACGGGAGGACCCTCAAAACAGAGCTCATTCTCTCAAAAAGGACCGGACGGCAATGGTGGTGCATGTGTGGGACTTCCTATCTCCTCACTCCCTCCAAAACATGGATACCTCTTGGAGCCCAAACCCAAGACTCAAGATTAGAGTAAGAGATTTCCAACACCAAATTTTCCAATATTAAACCGTCCCCTCTTGTTTTGAAAGTTAAATTTTCACCCACCAAACCTTTAATCTTCAACCCAAAAAAAAATGGAGATTTGTTTTATCGTCATCGTCTTCCTCTATATTTGCTATTTCCTCAGCTCCATTTTTACCCATTTCCGAAGCAACACAAAGCAGGCCCTCCTTTAATCCCCATTCTCACCAATTTTCTATGGCTCAGCAGATCCCCACTCCAAATCCAATCTCTTCTCCGGAGTTTATTCGCAATTTATGGCCCCATCATCACCCTCTCCATAGGCACTCTCCCCGCTGTCTTCATCGCCGACCGCTCCATCACCCACAAGGCCCTCGTCCTTAACGGCGCTCTCTTCGGCGACCGTCCACCGACGGGAGCTGTTGCCAAGTTCATGTCCTCCAACCAACACAGCATCAGCTCTGCCTCTTACGGCCCACTCTGCCACCTCCTCCACCGCAATCTCACTTCACAAATCCTCCATCCTTCCCGTGTCAGGTCCTACAGTGAATCTCGCATGTAGGTTTTGGATATTCTTCTCAATCGTCTTCAGTCCCAGTCTGAGTCGGGAAACCACCCTGTTTCAATCATCGAGCATTTTCAGTACAGTATATTCTGTTTGTTGGTGTTGATGTGCTTTGGCAATAAGCTTGATGAATCCCAAATCAAGGAAATTGAAGAGGTGCATCAAGCTATGCAATTGAATTTTTGGCGTTTCAGCGTCCTCAAATTCTCGCCCAAATTGTTCAAGATTTTCCTCCGAAAGCGTTGGGAGGTGTTTTCTGAACTGAGAAGAAAGCAAGAGAAAGTCGTAATTCCTTTGATTGAATCAAGAAGAAAGGCAAATCAAAACAGAGAAAATTGAGGCGAAAATAAAGAAGAATTCATAGTGTCATATGTTGACACAATACTCGATTTGGAGATTCCCGACGAGGACAATACAGAGCTTATTGATGAGGAGATGGTCACTATATGTGCAACAACCCAACAAGTAAATATACCAATAACACATAACCATGCTATCAGTGCAATCCCAAACTCAAATTAGCTTGGATTCCAAGACAAATTGGTATTAAATCACTTACCTTGATTTTAAGCCTAAATATCAAGTAATTAAATCTCCCTCTCAGCTTTGAAATTCTTGAATCAAGGCGTCTACACATAAAGCATAAATAACTTTAATTTCAACTTTAAGGCCTAGTTCAAATACATAAATTATCAAAACGTAGTTCACCTATCCAACACGTGGTTTACTCCAAAATGTTTAGGACGAGCTTCGTCAGCACCATGACCGGTCCCAAGCTGACGAGGCGCCACAACACTACTGAGATGGCTTTCCCTCTGCCACTCTGGATTTCCCTTCAGAATATCTTTTTATTGCAATCGTTTTCTCTACACCTCATAGTAGCCCTAAAATTGATTCCTTCCCTTTTGTCCTTATTCATTCCCAATGGTGTATAAATTCATTCTTTCACCTCTATATAATATATGAGCAAATATACAAGATTAATATATAGAGGCTTTTAAGCTCCCTCTTTGTCTCTTATTCTTCATTCTTCTTCTTCCATTTTCCAACTTGGTAACATAGCCAACCATGGTGAACACTGAGTCATCCCTATCGTCTTCAGGTCTACCTCATGTCGTCACCAACATTGGGAGTATAACAGGACTTCCTTTAAATCAACTCATAAATCAAGTAACATCCACTAAAATGGATAGATCAAACTTTCTTCTTTGACAAAACCTTGCCTGACCCATTCTCAGGAGTTACAGGATGGAAGGATATCTAACAGGAGAGACTCCTGGCCCCAGTAGGTTTATCACAAAAAGTGTGAATGCCAGTGGAAGCTCCAGCGAGAGCTCAAGCTCCAAATCAGCTACCTTGTCGGAAACAGAACAACAACCAAGTTTGGCCTATGACACTTGATGGTTGTGGATCAGCTTTTGTTAGGTTGCCTTTACAACTCAATGTCACAAGATGTTGCAATCCAAGTGGTGGGATTCAAACATCCAAGAACCTGTGGGAAGCTGTTCAAGAATTGGTGGGCATCCAGTTCAGGGCTAAAACCGATTACCTTAAGCATCTGTTTCAACAAACACTCAAAGGGGCCTTAAAGATGAGTGAGTACTTAACCTTAATGAAAAAAAAAAATATTCTGAGAGGCTTGCCCTTGCTGAAAGCCATATGTCTACTTTTAACCTTGTTTCTCAGGTACTATCGGGGTTGGATAAGGAATATAATCCAGTAGTAGTAGCTATCCAAGGCAAAGGTACAACACGCTGTCTGATATTCAGTCGGATCTTCTTTCATATGAAAAATGCCTCGAATATCAGCTTGAAATCAAATCAAGAGTATCTGGAATGTCTAGCTTATCGCTCTTCCCCGACCTTGTCTCTGTGAATGTAGTGCCAGGAAGTACTCAGACCAACCAAAATCAGTATCGAAACTCATAAGGGAGCACCCAATTTTTAAACTCCAGGGGAGGTGGAAGTCGAAACAAAGGAAGAGGCCACTGGAACAATGCCTCAACCAATTGGCCTACATGTCAAACCTGTGGAAAACAAGGCCATACAACTGGTGTTTATTTTTTTCGCTACAACAAATAGTTCAACAATCCTCGCCAAACTCATAATTGAGCTGAATCCACCCAACTACCCATCAACCATACTCAAGATCAAAATCCTTCAGCCTTGGTTGCCAATTCCAACACCGCCTCCCCTGAAACCGTAGCTGACCCAAACTAGTATGCTGATAGCGGGGCCACCAACCATGTCAATAGCAACCCCAACTTTCTAACCTCTGATACGAACTATACAGGTATGAATAGGGTGATTATTGGAGATGGTACTCCCTTGGAAATTTCTCAGCAAGCTTCTTCCACTATTCGTTCTAAATAAGGATCTTTTTCCTTGTTAAATATTTTGTATATTCTCGATATAGCTAAGAATTTAGTCAGTGTCTCTAAGTTGGCCAATGATAACAACATTTTCGTTGAGTTTCATGCTGATTTTTGTGTGATTGAGGACAAGGAGTCGGGGGAGGAGCTACTGAGAGGCATGCTTAAGAATGGTCTCTACTAGATGGAATGCATAAGCCCGTTGATAAATAATTTTTCTAGTACTCAGGAAAATGGGAGTGCTAGCTCGGCTGCTCACACTTCTTCTTCTCTGCATATCTTTCACATAAATGTATTAGTGTCCAAATCTTTACTACATAGACGTCTTGGACACCCATCCCCTAAAATTCTGAACAAATTGATTAGTGGATGTAATCTCAAAATATCTAATAATGTGAAAAACGAGTTTTGTGAAGCTTATCAGTTCGAAAAAATGCACAATTTGCCCTTTCCCCTTCACTCTTCTCATACACAGCCCTCTTTCAATCTCATTCATACTGATCTATGGAGGACTGCCCCAGTGCTATCAAACGATGGTTTTCGGTACTACATTCTGTTCATTGATGACTTCAGTAGATTCATATGGCTATACGCCCTGAAATAAGAGAGTGATAGTGTCTCTGCCTTCTATGACTTTAAGTCTTTTGTGCATACTCGATTTGGTAAAGTTATAAAAAACATACAAATGGATGGTGGTGGTGAATTAAAAAAATGTTGCTCATATCTGTAAACACCTCGGCATTCAAATCCGAGTCTCTTGTCCTTACATATTTGCCCAAAATGGTCGTGCTGAGCGCAAACACCGTCATCTTGGCAAAACCAGCCTCACAATCCTTACTTAGGCCTCCATGCAACTTATTTTTTAGTGGTACGCATTTCAAACTGCAACTTTCCTTATTAACAGCTTTCCTTCTTCTATTCTTCAGGATAAAAGCCCCATGGAGATTCTCCTTCACACAACGCTAGACATCTTCTCCCTACATGTCTTTGGCTATGCTTTTTACCTTAATCTTTGACCGTACCAATCTCACAAGTTTGATTTGCACAGCTGATAGTGTGTCTATCTTGGGCCTTCACCAATTCATAAGGGTTTTCGCTATCTCATTAAAAATGGCAAAATCATCATCTCTCGACATGTTTGATTCAATGAAGAAGACTTCCCTTTTAAATCGGGTTTCAGATCCCCTCCGACCCAAATACCTTCACCATCTCCAACACAACCAATAACATCATGGTTTCCCCAACCCCCATTGGACCCCCTTCTCAGCCCATCTTCCATGGCCCAACAGACAATGCCTCTCCAATCCCACTCTATTTTTCCAGGCCTAAAAAGCTCAACCCAAGTCCCTACGACCCATCCACTCAAGGACACACAACAAGCTCCTTCTTCTTCCCCTTTTCCTTGCCCTGTGATAACTAGTAGACATGCCAGTTATTATAAGCCTTTTATTTAGAATCATGAAGGTTAACAAGTAGAAAATGTGGTGATAATACTAGGAATTCATGAAAAAATTGAGTTTTGCGTCGATTAGCACCTAAGCACTCACTAACCCAATATTATGCATTACTCCGTGTCAAAGTGTCTATTTTTGTAACTATCTGATAACTTATAAAAATACAAGTTATTTATGCCACCTTATCTAGATATTGCGGCCAAAAGTTAGCAATTATGGGCCAATTGTATGAAAATTAACTCAGTATGACAATAATTATAAATGTTTGCAATAAAACCCACTAACGCCAAAAGATGGAGGATACGCCAAACTTTATTCTATTTTGCAGGAAGACCAAGTCACCGCTTACGCCCAAGGCTTGCAAGAAACTAATCAACGCATCTCTATCACATTGCGACCATTGATCAACCTTGCAAAGACAATTACCGAAGTAATGGCGCAATGCGATAATCAGTCCAGATCTATGTTTCGACCGCATGTGGTAATAAAAACAAACACCGCATGCGAATCTATGATCGAAAGATGCAACTGAGCAACGTAAGAGTGGGAGATTGAGACGCGTGTACAACTAACGGTTGTGCAGAATTGACGATCTGATTTCATAATAGAAGGAATAATATCCCCTCATCTACGAAATTACCATAACCATCAAGTGGGCACCACATGGCCGGAGTCAAAGGATCTCCTCCTATAAATACCCCAGCATATTCAGAGAAAATGATGTTATTTAATACTGGGCAAAGTGCTATAATATTTTAGAGAGAAAAGGGCTGAGCTGAATGCTGAAAAGAAGAATCCGGGAAGAGGAAGAGATAAGGTCGAAAGGTAAATCTCAGATCTAACCTGCCATATACCTGAGTGAAGCTCTGTGTAGAGACACCTGCTACCGGTGGAGCAAGCCTGAGAGGGAAGCTCTCCCCGCCATCAATTTCATCAGATTCGGCAAGCAATTCTCCATTGATCTGTGCCAAGACATTGGCATTCGATCGTATCTGTTCTATCCCTTTCTATGTATTCCATGTTTTCTTTACCTCTACATTCACTCATTATGTATCAAACACTTAATAGAATTATTAAATGTTTCAATAAATTCCATTTACCATTTTCTATCTGTTTCCGTTCACCCCTTGTCATTTTCTCCATGATGTTTTTTTAATCCTCTGATGAGCAATATGAATTTCCAAGTGCTTAATGTGAATTAAAAGTTATAAAATACGTTTAGCTAAAGCATGTTGGACGGCATCTTCACTTGTGAGAGTAGAAGTGAAGATATCATTCTGATCTATCGAGAGAAGGTCAGGAGAATGCGTTAACTAAAGCGAGTAGTACTTCCAGACATGGAAGCAACCTTGCGTTCATTACGTTAGACTCTGTTTCACCATAGACATGTGGGGAACACGTCCGATCACTAAAAGGTGTACGCCAAGAGAAGAGCGGAACAGTATTTGTACCTTTAATTCTGTTAAAGAACTTGCGTTGTTTGTACTACTTATCTTTCTTTTCTAATCTATCCACGAGACTTGTCGTCGCAATCCACGTCTTTGCACAGTCTTCATAGCTAGCCTTAGTCCTAGTATCTTGCACATAAAACCTGTATCTTATACATCTAGTTTAGGTTTATTGTATTTTTATCGCATCTTTACAACTTTTCTTTACTTTTCTGTAATTACTTACTGTACACACTTTTATATAATATTGAAAAACCCGGTCGCATACACCATGAACATACCGCATTAACCGACACTATTTTCCTCGTGTTCGACCTCGGATCATATCGAGAAACTTGCGGTGGAATTGCACTTGGTTCCATCGTAAGGAAACTTGTGACAACGCAGGGCATACTACTTGATAAATATAATTAACGCATAAATAGCAGTAGTATCGCATCATGAGCATTGAATTTCATATATACACTTAGCATCCCAACACTATCGCAGGAATCAAACGCATGCGTTGGAATTAAGCACTCACAATCAAACGCATGTGCTGAAGCCAGGCGAGTGCAAAGACAAATGCATATGCTGAAAGCCGAGCTATCGCATAGACAAACGCATGCAGTGATCGCGTGCGTCCATCACATGAAAGTTGCGGTGATCGAATGCATCCATCACATGGAAATTACGGTGATCAAGCAAATGTGTTAATCACTTGGAGATTGCGGCTAGGGAGTGATAACCATAATAGAAGGACGATCGCAAGATGGGTAGAACGTGTTGACACTTCAACTGAATCAAGCTTGGACGCATACCTTGGGAGTATTAACAAGATAAGACGATGTGAGAATGCCCATACCGCGACAAAGGCAGTAGTAAAACATACCGCGATCATGATAGCTGTCAGCGTCCAAGCTCCATAAATAGCCCTTTGGACCTTCATTTCAAGACATCCGAACTTCTGCCTCAAGGAAGAGGTTTGCGATCACAGATGAAAGCATGAGTGAGATTTTCAGTGAGAATTCTCCATCTCCACAAACCAGACCGAGTGATGACCAGAGCTTTCACCGGAGATAGAGCTTGAGAGAGACATCTCCACCATTCATCCATGGCAACACCAGCAGCCTTGACGCGTCACAGATGTAAAATAAGAGATTGTTTTCATCTGACCCTTTCATTTCTCTTCTCTATCAATGTATTGTATTGCATTTTGGCTTAAGACATTAATTCATTGTGTAATCAATGCATGTCTTCATTCCTTCGACGCCATCTTCTTCATCTTCTTTATCTTTATCATTGTTTACCTTCATCGTTTAGTTATTAAAGGCAATTGCATACTCAATCGTGTAGCCTATAGATAGGACGCAGGTAATAACCCATCGAGAGGTGTGCGTTGTGCGAGTATAGTGAGTTAGTTCTTTTTGCTTAAGTGTGAGGCTGTAGCAACGCTGGTCTATAAGCTGTTACAATGCTCGTCTATGAGCTATCTGGCTGTAGCTATCAACCTAAGAGGGTAAAGTAGTGAGACACACTAAAGTGAAGTATGCGTTGTTCCTAGAGATAGGCGCAATCTTAAGCTCGACGCATCCATGCGTTATAGAGATATAAGCATGCGACTGGACACCAAGAGGTGTGATGCGTTAGTGTGGTGAGCTGGGATTACTCGAGCGATTAATATAATGAATATTACCATGTGTTAACAGTTGTTGCATCTCTACCGATTCTCATTGCATATCTTCCATTGCTCAATCTGTTTAATTAGAAGTAGGAGTAGTGTAGTATACATCAACTTCTTCTTTTTACTTTTATTCACCGCCTCAAACGCATTACTTCACAAACACTATTGAGTGACAAGTCCCTGAGTTCGACCTCGGATCACCCAAGAAACTTGCGTTTACGTTACACTTGGTGCGAGCGGAAGAAAATTTGTGATGGGACGCATGGTCATCGCATACACTCATGAGCACTTATTACATGTTCAATGCATGACCTGCAACGCGTAGGGATTGAACGCATGATAAATGCATGAGTTCTCCAACGCAGCATTTTAAACCCCAACAAGTTTTTGGCGCCGTTTCTGGGGATCGACCGCGTGACAAGCGGGAATACTCACCATTATACTACAACAAGCTTCTTCTTCTTCCCCTTTTCCTTGCCCAGCCTCACCTTTCCAAGGCCCATTCTGCCAACAGATTCCTCCATCTACTCTCTCTCCTTCCTCGAGTTCTTCATCTCTTGGTCTTCCTACATCATCTCTTCCACTACTCCCATCACTCGTACCTTCTCCATTACCAAATCAACCACCAGTAGTTAACAATCATCCGATGGTCACTAGGGGTAAGTTCGACATCTTCCATCCCAAAGTATGGACTACTTCTGTTTCTCCAGATCCTTCATCAGTTGAACCATCGACAATCACTCCTACCCTTGCAATTCCTCAATGGCGTTCTACCATGGTCACTGAACTTGAAGCCCTCCACCAAACTCAGACTTGGACACTTGTTCCCCCGGCCTCTCACCAAAATGTTGTCGGCTATATATGGGTGTTTCGAATCAAACGAAATGTTGATGGATCAGTTCAACGTCACAAAGCCCGTCTTATTGCTAAAGGCTTCCATCAACATCCCGGCCTCGACTTCTTTGACACATTCAACCCTGTTGTAAAGGCGTCCACAACTCACATTGTCCTGTTCCTCAATGTGTCGAACAAATGGGCCCCTTGGGAAATCGACTTCAACAATGTGTTGCTTAATGGATCCCTGAAGGAAACTGTGTACATGACACAACCTCCGGGTTTTGAGCATTCTTCATTTCCTTATCATGTCTGCAAGCTCAATCGAGAAATTCATGGCTTAAAACAAGCCCTGAGGGCGTGGAATGATGAACTAAAAACCTTCCTCCACGGGTTTGGGTTTTAGGTTAGTACTCTTGACACCTTCTTATATTACTACCATGCTAGTACTACCACTATTCTTCTGCTTGTGTATGTTGACGATCTCATTGTTACTAGAAGTGATCCGGCTCAAATAAATTGATTAATCTCCTCTCTCAACTCCAAGTTCTCTCTTAAGGATCTTGGCCGACTTGATTACTTCCTTGACATTTAAATTACTTACCTTCCATCTGACCTTTATCTTAATCAGTCCCAGTGCATCACGGACCTCTTATCTAGACTTAACCTCCAAAACATGAAGTCGTGTCCCTCTCCAATAGCCCTTGGTTCTCTTATATCCTAGAATAATGGAGTTCCCTTATCCGATTCCCTTGTGTATCAAAGTACAGTAGGTGTACTCCAGTACCTTACAAACAGGCGACCTGATATTTCCTTCATCATCAATAAGCTTAGTCAATTCCTTAAAGCACCTATTGATGTGCATTGGTCAGTAGTTAAATGAGTACTTCGGTATCTTGTGATACAACTTGGTCAGAATCTCAATATTATCACTATCTTTTCAGATGCAGATTGGGCTTCAAATGTTGACGATCGCAAATCTACTACCGCCTATTGCCTTTTTCTCGGACCCACCCTCTTGTCATGGTCATCTAAAAAACAAATGGTTGTGGCCCGATCAAGTATAGAGTCAGAGTTTCAGGCCCTTACTCATGTCGCTACTAAAATCACATGGGTTTGCAATTTGCTCTCTGAAATTGACTTCTTTCCATCCAGTGTCCCTGTTTTATGGTGTGATAACATGGGAGCCAGTGCTTTAGCTGCAAATCTTATCTTCCATGCCCGGACTAAGTACATTGAGATTGATGTTCACTTCTTTTAGGATTAAGTTCTCTAAGGCTGCTTAGAGATGTGATATGTTCCATCGAACGAACAATTTGCAAATTGTCTGACCAAAGCTCTTCCTCATGATCACTTCACATACCTACGAGACAAGCTCGGGCTAGCTACTCCACCCTCTTGCTTAAGGGAGAATGTTGAGGACGAGCCTAGTCAGCACCATGACCGGTCCTAAGCTAACGAGGCACCACAACACTGTTGAGATGGCTTTCCCTTTGCCACTCTGGATTTCTCTTCAGTATATCTTTCTATTGCAACTGTTTTCTCTGCCCTCATACGAGGCACTAAAATTGATTCCTTCTCTTTTGTTCTTATTCATTCCCAATTGTGTTAAATTCATTCTTTCACCTTTATGTAATATAGGAGCAAATATACAAGATTGATATACAAAGGCCTTTAAGCTCCCTTTCTATCTCTTATTTTTCATTCTTCTTCTTCCGTTTTCCAACTCAAAACACCATAAAATTCTACAAGTACTCTAACATAAACATAAACAAGAACCAAATACTCATAATTCATTTTTAACCATTTTTCCAAACTCCACAAGTCGCAACACCTTAAAATTTACCAAAGAAAACGACCAAGAATCGCCCTTGGCACTGTCGGACGGCACGCTTATAGCTTCCAAAACTACCTTCAACCTTTCCAACATAATGGATAGTCCAAATTAGATCAAATCCAAATGGACATTTTAAAACCCACACAGAAAAACCAAAGAAACCTTAAATCTCACCCAAAAATCGAAGAATCCGACGAATTGAGGTGCTGGATAGAAGGGACATGTCGACAACAAGCTGATGGAACGGCTTCGCGGCTAGAACCTTGGAGACGCGTGGGTTTGCCTGGCAGCGCAGGTGCCTCGAACGACAACAGCACGAACGGTGAGGTAGCTGGCGGGTTCGAACGGCGCGGCTGGTCCAAACGAAGTCAACGGTTGGGTTGGACGGCGATGGCGTGCCGATCTCGGGCGGCTGGGCTGGACGGTGACGGTCTCTGATGGCTAGGAGAATGAGGGATCGGGGGGCTGGTGGCATGAAGGAGAAGAGGAAAAAAGATATTTCTTTTTTTTTTTTTTTCTGTTGACTTGCACGCATAGCGAATTAAAAGGCCTATTTAAAAAAAAAAAAATTCCCTCCTCTCCTATGTCTGATTTTCAAAATAACAAAACAAAATTATATGTATATACATACATAAATACATACATATATATATATATTGGCGTCACAATATGCTTGAAATTCCTCACCGGTCGCACCGATACAACATCCACAACCTTGCAATGGATAATGGCGAATTTAGTGAAGAACCCAGAAATCCAGAACAAGCTTTTGGCAGAGATGAAAGAAGTAATGGGAGATGGAACAAGGGAGAAGGTGAAAGAAGAGGATTTGGGGAAACTTCCATATTTGAAAGCAGTGGTTCTAGAAGGATTAAGAAGAAACCCACCAAGGCATTTCGGGTTACCACACGTAGTGAAAGAAGATACGATATTGGAAAATTATGTTATACCAAAGAATGCGACAATATATTTTTCATGATGGCGGAAATGGGTTGCGATCCAAAAGTGTGGGAAGATCCGATAAAGTTTAAGCCGAAGAAGTTAGAATTTGACGAAGAAGATGAATAGGGACAAATTCTCAGCTAATATTCTCTTATTGAAGGAAAGGCATAATCAGCCCAAATTTATACAGATTTTTCCCAATTAGGGTTACATAAGTAATTGAATAATAAGAAGAATATGGAGGAATAAAAATGGTTATACTTCGACAGATGGCCCAATCATAAAGGAAGGTGATAAAGTCTGTTGAAATCCAATCCTAACATAAAGGTCTAATCTTTATCAATCCATCGTGGCTCTTCTATGTGATGTGGCGGTCTCCAGCTGATGTGGCTTCTTTGACTCATCCTTGGTGGCAATATCTCTAACAGGAGAGGTTCATGAAAGTCAGTGAAGGAGAAGGAGAAGAAGAAGAAAGAGTTTTGTTTGATATTACAGGAAGCAAAGAGATAAAGATGATGCCATTTGGAGCAGGGAGAAGGATGTGTCCTGGATTTGGTTTGGCAATTCTTCATTTGGAGTATTTCATTGCAAATTTGGTATGGAGATTTGAATGGAAGGAGGTAAAGGGTGAGGAAGTTAGTCTGTCGGAGAAGATGGAGTTCACACTGGTAATGGACGTAACCTTTGAAAGCCAACATAAATCCCAGGTGAAATTGTCCTGCTTTGCTCTGTATATTGTGCGTCCAAATGCAAACAACTTTGGGTTTAGCTACTTAATTATGTATAATTAAGAACACATACGAACCAGCTTTTAATGTTTATGTAATAATTTGGCTAATATTTTGTCTACTAAGTAATGTTTATGCAATGTTCATTCTAATATGATTGTGTTAAGTGTGTAATTTGCAACGTTTAAATAACATATATTTCATATTTTTATATTATTTTCATCTATTTTAGATATATATTTCACCCTACTTTATCGTGAACACTTTGCATATTTGGTTATTTGCAATGTATACTTGTATGTTTGTTCATCATCTCATCACCATCACGTCCCTAATAAAACTATTATAGTTTCATTATATCTTTTCCCAATAAAATAAAATAATAAATAAAGTTGTATAAACAAGGTAGGAAACAAAAATAGTTTGGGAAGTAGGAGAATTAAATTTACGCTCGTCTTGTCAAACCAAACGTCAATACAATTTGAATGAAAAAATGGTTACACTTCAGTAGACACGGTGTTTTATTCAAAAAGTTACACGTTTCTCCTTTTTATTACTATGGTATTTTTAGTTATTAATGAAAAGATAAAAACAAAAAAATAAAAATAAAAATGGATATAAGATATGTTATTTCAAAAATGTGGTTGAATTTTATGTCTTAAAACTCGTGATTTGTAAATAATAAATTTATTCTGAAATTCAATAAACTTATTATTGAATTTATGAATTGCTTATTTCGTTTTAGAAATAAATCCAATAAATTAAAATATCCATGACTATTATATGAGTACTTGAACTTTATGTGGAGACATAAAAGTGGATGAGGTTCGAGTAAATAGTCAAAATGTTCTATAGTATACGAATAAAGTTTGGTATCTTATTTTGGTAACACTATTATCGGATGTGGCCCACTCTATAGTTGTTACAAAGAGTTGTAAAGTGCTACAAACGAAATAATCATGATTCATTCATGTAGTGACATGAGGAGTGGGGTATCCTGTGTAATGAGTTTGCATAAGATCAGACCAAAAAATAAGTCGTTCTTATTTATAACGCTGTTTACTATTTAAAACTGACAATTTCATAGCGATGATCAAGGTAACTTAACCTTAATCCTGAGCTAACTATGAACTCTTATTTATTCGGGATTATCCTTAGATTTGCATAGGTGAGGGTTTGTTCAACAGTGCCGGCTCAATAAGTCTCCCATTTCAAGGGTAAAACTAGGTAGATAGTTGGGGACATAGGGTGCAAGATGAAATTCACTCCTACCCGCTTTCACGGATAGTAGAAAAGTTGTTTCCTTAAGTGCTGATTATGAGTCTTGAACAAGGGGCCCCACCCTCTCATTGACCCAAGAGAGATTCTGTTTGTTGATTGGATCACAAACAAATTGTTCATTAGGAGATCAGTGGAACTTAAGGAATAAGAGGTAATCTCGAGGATAAAATAGCCTTTTGACCTAGGTATTATTATGAACAACCTATTAAGGTTAACTTACTAATTATGGTTATATCGAGTGGACACAATATAAACTTACTAATTATGGTTATATCGAGTGGACATAATATATCTACAGTCAGAGAGTGCAACTATTAGCCTTTAGTGGAGTGACCCGGTAGTTAACAAACAGGGGTTAATTCGGTGTAAAAGAGTTTTAACGGATCGTTGTAGCACATGATCTATAGGTCCATTAGGTCCCCTACTAGTTTATAAACGAAATTAGCCTTAGAATAGCGTGATAAATTGATTTGAAACATTCTGTTCACACAAGGTTTCTAAAGAAACATATTTTGTGGGGTTGAACTTGAGTTGGTGTTGGTGTTGATGTTGATTAGATGCGATGTGGTTCGATCTCTAGTGCTTGATTCTCTGATTCTCTCTCGGTTGAGTGGATATGCTTGACTTTAAGAAGAAAGGCACCGAACATTCTTGAAGTCTTGGAAGAGTCTTTGTGTCTTCAAGAGTCTTTTGTCTTCTAGGAGTGCAGCTTCAGGAGTCTTCAGAGTTTTAGTTTTATGCTTGTTGATGAATATTCTCTGGGCTCTCTGAAGGTGGAATTGTTGACATTTGCAAATGAGGAGAGTTTCTCTATTTATAGAGCTCCCTGATGGGCTTCATGGGCTTCGGCCTAGTTGGCCCACAGGTCTGGGCTTGATTGGCCCATGGGTTGGCCTTTGGACCTTTGGGCCCAATTAACTGGGTTTATGCTTATTTTGGGGTTTTAGGCCCACATTAAGCCTATATTTGGGTGTAATTGGGAAAATGCTCAAATTATAACGTCAAATAATTTTACTCCATCACGTCTGCGACGAAAACACAGAATTTGTCCTCAATTTCAATTTGAGACCCATGCCAATTCTTAATTGGTCACAAATTTGACTATTTTGGAATTTCATCCTTAATTTGGTGGTTCGTGGTTGGTCCAAAATTTCTCTTCCAACAAATACCCTTTTCGAGATTCGTGCACAGATGTGGGCGGATGAATCTTGAAAATAATAAAGTTGGAATCGAGATATAAGTAATTTATTCTTGCCTTCGATATGTTCACATGACCAAACTATGAATTTAATACATAATTTGATTAAGAAGTGTGATAAAATTTGGGAACTGGCTAAACTTTTAAGAACAATTGCAAATTTTCATCTCCAATTTAATTTGGTTTAGAGACAAAAACTTTAAAATTTTTTATTTAGACATTTGGAATATGATCAAAGTTTAATTTAAGGAAAGAAATCAAGTTTTATCCCCAATTCGATTTGATTTGGAGATAAAAACTTCAGAATTTGCATTTTAAAAATGAAATTTGGAATATAGTCAAATTTTTTTAATTTCAGAAAAATTTCAAGTTTTATCCCCAATTTAATTTGATTCGGAGATAAAAGCATGAAAATTTGAATCTAGTATGCAATTTGGGATATAGCCAAAATTTTAATTTAATAAAGAATTTCAAGATTAATCATCAATTTAATTTGTTTTAGAGGTAAAAACATACCAATTTGGATTTAAAAAGGAATTTGAAATATGGATTTTCTTTTAAATGGAGAGATATTTCAAACTTTATCCTTAATTTAATTTAGTTTATAGATAAAAGTTTACATAAATTTAGCCTGATAGAAGAACCTATCTGAATCAAAGGATTTAATTCAATTTAAACTTAAATAAGATTTGTTTATAATCTAATTTAAATCTAAATCTAATTAAGAAATCTGTTTCAATTTGAATCCAAAATCTAATAGAAGATTTCGAGAGACGAAATTCAAGTGGATTTGAATCATCCATGCTCTTAAATTGCCTAAGACTTTTTTTTTTTCTTTCACAAATTTGAGTAAAGGTAATAGACTTCTCACTTTTTCCTATCTTTTCCTTTCGGGTTATTTAAATTTAGGGATGCTTTTGGAATTTAATTAGGGAAGAGGGGTATTTTGAAGTTATTTAAGGGGAAGGAGTTTTTTTTTTTTTTTTTTGTTCCATCCAAATGTGTCTATTGCCAATATTTTATTATTTTATTATGTTTTTTCTCCGCATTAGAAAGTATATATATATGTCAAAATTTGAAGCAGAACAATAGAGGGAGAGGACATCATTGGAACAACTCACCCTATTCTGACATGCGGTCAAAATGCGTCTGTTCAACCGACGCATTCTAATCATTTTTACTAGGATTGTTTGATTTTATTTCTTCATTGCACACCAAAATAAATTTTAAAGTCATTAACTTGTTATTTAATCCTTTTCAGGCCGAGCTCCCAAATTTTCCATTATCTGCTCAACGAGCCTTGCGACTCACCTCTATATATCGAGTGCGATATTTCGATGGTGATGTTCCAATGGAAGAACAAGGTGATCCAACAAGACATGAGGATGTTCCTATTCGACCTAATGTTCGGAATGAATATCCAATAACGCCACTCGATCATTTTACACATACTTCCATGATGTCCTCTCCCTCAACATTTGAATTTTTTCCAACAACCTTCAGTACACTCGTATGGGAGAAGGACAAACTTCACATGTCCATCCAAATATTCATGACCAGTATGTGACATATTGAAACGTAGTGAGGGTATACATTTTGCGGAGGAACAAGTGTAAGAGGGTGTAGCGATCATAGTCACTATGTGACTCATGATCGATTTAAGCGTAATAGATGATCTTATTCCAGTCGTGAATAAAGAACATTGTACATATGATTAAATTTATTAATGAAATTCAATTACGAAAATGCACTCGCAGTCTACAACACACATGCTAAAGAACCTTGAACATTATTTACAATAGTCGAAAACTAATATCTATATTTTTGCATAAGTTTCTAATAACTTTAAATAAAAACAATAATTTGAAATTAAAAATTAATATTGAATATATCAAATCAATCATAGAAATTTCTTAATCTCAAAATAACATTATTGTGTATATTGTTAAAAAACTAGTAATATTACTATCAAAATAAAAAAACGAGATTAGTGAGATAGTTGATTTTAGGTAACAATGATTTAGAATTAAACAAATGAAATATTATTAACGGTAAAAAAACATAAATAATGAAAGAGTCGGGTTTCAGGTTGTTAAAAGAATGAAAAAAATAAAAACAAAAATATTTTATTATTCTATTAATTGAAGAGTTAGGTTTCAGATTATTTTATTAGATTATTATTTTTTTGACATTTTTTTTTAATAAATGCGTCTCACATTCGGATGGGACAAAAAAAAGAACCCATTTCCCCTGAATAACTTCAAAATACCCATTTTCCCTAATTAAATTTCAAAAGCACCCCCAAATCTTCAAAAGCACCCCAAATCTAAATAACCTTTTCTTTCTCTTTTGTCTTTTCTTCTTTTTCTTTTCTTTTCTTTTTTTTTTTTTTTTAAAAAAAAAACAAAAGATCATTTTTTTTTCTTAATTTGCTTCAGCAGTTTCTTCTATTTTTTTTCTTTGCATCTTTCGATTCTTTGCTCATCGCCACCCTCCGCGCCGTCTTGTCGGAGTTAAACGCCTCAGTTGCTAGGATCTCCTTGTTTGCTGGGTGTTTATCGTCAATTGGAGTAGCTCACCATCGGGATTTGCTTTGTGCGTCGTCATCAATGGTGGAGTGAATTTATGACGATGGTGAAGGAGTTCTCACCGGCGGCACAGTGTGGGTGACGGTGAAGGAGTTCCTTTTGTTGTTATATATATATATATGAGGGGTGTTCAAAAAAATCGGTAACCAAACCAACTCGGACTACCCAACTCAAATTAGGTTGGGTTAGATTTTATTTTGGGTTGGATTGGATTAAAAATGTTAAAAAATATTAAATTCGGGTTGGGTCTGGAGTTTACCCATTTCAGGGTCGGCCCGAATTCTTAGCAAAATACCTCAAAACTATCTACTAATGGAACTCTCTCGCTCTCGCTCTCGCTAGGGACGTCATAATTGTATGAAAATAATTATTTAAAAAAAAAGAATCGATGACCCTACCCGACCCAACCCAAAAATTTTGGAAAGAACTAATACGGTTCATTATTAGCCAACCCGAATTTTTGGGTTGGTCCACAAAAATCTTCGGACCTGGTCCAACCTGGACTATGTACACCCCTAAATATATATAAATATATATATATATATTACCTTTTTTTTTTCTTTTTATATATAATTTTTAAAATTCTGATTTCTTTATCTCCTAACTTCGCCTTTTTTCTTTTTCTTTTTCTTTGTTCTTTGCTTTCTCTTTTTTTTTTTTTTTTTTTTTTTTTTATCTATTCTTTTTCTTTCTTTCCGCTTTTCTTCTCTTTTTCTTTTCTTTTAATTTTTCTGTTTTCTTTCCTTTTTCTTTTTTTTCTCCTTTTTTCTTTTCCTTTTTTTTCTTTTTTTCCTTGTTTTTTCTTTCTCTTTCTTTCCGTTTCCTATTTTTCTTTTCCCCTTTTTTTTTTGAACATTACCTTTTGTTATTCCCACATACTCTTCATATGTTTACACAAAAGATGGGTTCTTTCTTCTTCTTCTTTTATATATATATATATATAGGCACATATTTAGTAAGGGCATTCGACATATACTGTTAGCTTCCGCTAGCACGATCTAACTCCTGCTAGACACAACCTATGTGGGCGACTGTGTAGCCTGCAGGGGTGGTTTTTGCAAGGGTGGTCATCAGCTCTACCAACAACTGATTTGACTCTTGCTAGACAATAGTCCTATTGTGGGTGACTGTGTAGCCTATAAGGGTGATCCTGCCAACAACAACAATCTGACTTCTGCTAGACATACCCCCTGTGTGAGCGACTGTTAGCCTGCAGGGGTGGTCGTCAGCTCCCACCAATAACGATCTGACTTTTGCTAGGGAGTTCAACACCCCTATGTGGGCGACTGTGTAGCTTGCAGGGGTGGTCGTTAGCTCCACCACACAACCGAGCTGAGCTTGCTAGAAAACACAACATATGTGGGCGACTGCGTTAGCTTGCACGGTTGGTCCGTCCTCCGCAAACAACGATCTGACCCTTGCTAGACACAACCTCTATGTGGGGCAACGTGTAAGCCTGCAGGGGTGGTTTTCAGCTCTCCCCACAACGATCTGGACTCCTACTAGACACAGCCCCTATGTGAGTGACTGTGTAGCTTGCAGAGGTGGTCGTTCAACTCTGCTAACAATGATCTGACTCCTACTAGACACAGCCTCTATGTGGGCGACTGTATAGATTGTAGGGTGGTTGTTCAACTCCGCCAACAACAATCTGACACACCTACTAGACACATCATTCTATGTGGGTGATTGTGTAGCCTGCAGGGGTGATCGCCAGCCCCACCACGTTTATACATACATTTGTTTATATTTAAGCAATTTATTACTTTCCTTTTTTTTTCTTTTTTTTTTTTACAATCGGTACTTTATCTATATATATATATATTCTGCAAAACAATTTTTAAGCTATGATGTATTTAACAGAGTATCCCGAACCAAGGAGAAAAATGCACCTTAGTCATGTTAAAAGATGAGAATCAACCTTTTGAGAGTGGAATTATCCTCCCGTGGGAGAGGCGGTGCACGGAAACTTTATTAAATCTCAACCTCCCATAGACAATTCTATTTTCCCAACTCGATGGTCTAAAGAGAGACCCGTGGAGCCCAATTCATCGCCGAAGTCCTGGTTTCTAGAGTTTTTAACACATAACAAAGCTCCAAATGAAAATCCAGAGTCAACATTGGGTTGCTGCATTATTAACAGTAAGAAAGTTCGATGGGGTGCCTCGTTGAAGACTCATGGAGAATTTTTTTACATCTCCCATTATTGGGAATGGTTAGTGGTCGTAGTTTCTCATAACACAACAATACTCAAGAGGGCTCGCTTGTTCGATGTCATTTTTGCTTCATTATACACCTATGATCGCAATAGCGACATTGTTTAGGCTAGTGACATTGTTTGGGATTTTTGTGAAGCATGGTGTCCTTCAACAAATACCCTTCATACCTCCTTCGGAGAGATGTCTATTTCTTTATGGGACTTGTGGAGATTAGGGGGTCTTCCCATCAAAGGTAGATTTTATGACGAAAGCATTCCTAACTGTAATGATCTACTGAAGCCATCCGATGAAGAAGATTGTCTAAGGAGCTGCAAATACCTATTTTCTACATACTACCACATCGCTTCTGAACAAATAGATCACTCTTGAATTCCCGTGAGTGCATGGATCTCTTTTTGGTTTAAGCATCCTGACGTGAATTATCCAAAGCCACTGACACGCAAGTCATAGAAATCTTCTCATCCTCACTCGACTCATAACCCGGATGAAGCCCCCATTCGATGTCCCAATTGGTCCGAGGAGAAACTTAATTTAATTCGCGGACTAGCCATCACAGACAAATTCAAGGATAAGACCTATTTGGCCGCCTTTCTTTCCTGCTGGCTATGCGTGTTCATGTTCCCCAATAAGCAGTCCTCTTTGAAGGAACTCTTATACAAGAGTACCTTGATAACGGGTAGAAATGCATGTTATCATAGTGCTAAGTTATTAAACAATGTTGGATTGCGTTGATAAAATATGTTAAATTGCGTCCATTAAGCATAAATGCTATAATATTGTAGTCGCATGCGTTTAGGGCATTAAAACTATTGATTTTTGTATTTTTGTGCAGAATATGTATTAACGCAATGTAAGATTGCGATAATAGGAAATTATCGGTTGAGCGCAACTTCACCGCAAGACTTTGCGTTGATCGTGCTCGCAAACATTCACCCGAGAAGGATCGCCGCAACTTGGTCAGCGCAACATGGTGGGCGCATCTGACTGAAAATCCAATTAAGAGGGATGGGACAGACAACTGATCACAGTCGAATCAAAATTAAGTTGACAGCCGATAACGGCCATAAAGTACATTCAGCTTTATCGGTAAGAATCATTCGGCGCGTCAATTAGGAATTAAAGTCGTCCCATCTGTACAACCGGGAGAGAGAAGCCACCTTTCACCATTGATGCCTTATAAATACCAAGTGCATTCTTCAGAAAAGGGGTTGATCGGTTAACAAGTTCACCGTTTTTACAACAAGTTGCTTCTGTTCATAGTTTTCTTTTCCAATTTAAGGTGGAGCAAGAGAAGAGTGGTGGCATCGAAGATCGCTTAGGGCAACTTGAGAGAGAACCTTGGGACGTAAGGGCAGAGAGCGGGCCGACTCTCGCGAAAGCGAGAATATATTTAGAGCATGAATAGAAACAGTGTAAATGCCTGGCAGCAAGAAATTGCTACCAGGCTCTTTATTATACTTGCATTGTTATTTATACTTCATCTTCGTATCTATTCAATGGAAGTTCTATTTCTACATCTGCTCACTTTCTTAATACGCATGAGTAGCTAAACTAGTTGAATGGGTTGAGAAGAACTAAGTTAATATGACCTAGGAAGTTCATTGCTTGCGATTGTCTTGTTTTATGCTGTGCAAAATACCCTTTAGAGTTACTCGAGAGAAAGTCTAAAGAAAAAACCTAATGTCTCGAGAGAGCTAGGTTAGAATCTAGACTCAAAAGAGCAAGATTAGACTTGCATAAACAAGAGATAAGGACTTAGAGATAAGCTCTGTTTGTCAACTTGCATCGCATGCATCCTAGGAATAGGTATGATATTATGTGGTCGCATTTGTGTGGACGTCATTTCGTCCTCGCATAAATATGAATAGAGGTTTATACCCTGTAGACTTATTGCATAATTATCGCATGCGTTCTAGCCTTAGAAGCCGTGGTATTTGCACCGAGAGGTGGTATACTATTGTATGCATGTTGCATGATCGCAAAGCATGAACGCATTCTAGGGAGTGTTAGCCGAAACTTTTCTCAACCCGTTCACCGCATATTTATCGTATTTTTCCGTTCACCAACTCTTTCAAAGTCCGCCGCATTTGTTATTTATTTTCATCAACGCAAACAACAAACCCAACGATTTATTTATTTTCCCGGTTACCGCAAGTCTTTATAAAAATCACAACGCAACTATTTTCACAAGTCCCTCTGTTCGACCCTGGCTTACCAGGAAACTTAGAGGAATTTACACTTGAATTCCGCTGGGGAAACTTGAGTGTACAACGCAATCCATCAATGCATATCATCTATATTTCCACTTAATAAAATAACGCATCAAGTTTTTAGTGACGTTGCCGGGGACTTCGACAAAATAGTTTGTTAACGGTAATTTTTTTTTATTTCTTTTCAGGACTCTTAATCTCTAGCAAATTACGACCTAGAGATTGAGAGGACTTTTAGAAGAAGATTAAGAGACCACCACCAACAATAAGAAGAAACATTAAGAATGGCGGAGCAACCGGACGCAAGGGCCGCTAACGCGAATAATATAATGGCGAACCCCATCCTTCTGGCGAATGAACGCAATAGCCCCATCCCGGGACTATGCGTCACCTAACCTCTACAATTTCTCTCCAGGAATCATGAGGCCGACGTTAGATGGATCGAGGTTTGAAATGAAGCCGGTAATGTTGCAGATGATTCAACTTGCTGGGCAGTTTGGAGGAAGGCGTGCGAAAGACCCACACGCCCACGTTCGAAGCTTCATAGAAATCTGCAACACTTTTGTGTTCCCAAATATCTCAACCGAGGAAGTTCGACTAACTTTATTTCCCTTTTTCTTTGTGTGATCAGATGAGGAATTGGGCATACTCTCTCAAACCGGGAGAGATAACTTCGTGGGAATAGGTGGTGGAAAAGTTTAAGAAGAAGTATTTTCCACTTACTGAGAACGCTATGAGAAGAAAATTAATAACAAATTTTGAACAAGAAGATGACGAATCACTCAATGATGCCTGGGCGAGGTTCAAGCAGTTGGTAAGAGACTTTCCACATAATGGCTTACCAGACTGCCTGCAAATGGAGATTTTCTACCAACGATTGAATCCCTCTTTGCAGACCGCTGCCAATGCGACAGCCGCTGGTGGTCTGCTCGACAAAACATATGAGGAGGCTAAAAGTATACTTGATCGCATTTCCAAAAATCATGAGGATTGGAGGGAAAGCGATCAGAGATTAAGAGTCAAAGAATACTACGCAAATAATGGGGCCATCGCATCCTTGCAAAATCAAATGACTGCGATGATGAATTTAATACAAGGCATCGAATTAATAATATAGGAGCATAGAAAGGGCAGGTCAGCGTAATTAAGCAGACGAACACAAGTTGTGTCCTTTGTGGTGATGCTCACCCGATGGAGGAATGCCTAACAAACCCACAGTCGGTATGCTTCATGAGAGATAATCCCTTTTCCAATACATACAACCCCGGGTGGAGAAACCACCCCAATTTTTCTTAGAAGAATCAACAACAAAATTTGTAATCTATGGCGCAAAAAGAAGGACCACCAGGATTCTTTCAACGCAACAACGGTCAATCGAGCAATCAAGCAAGTAGTTCATAACAACCACCGTAATCCTCTTCTTTGGAGAGCCTACTGAAGCAATATATAATGAAAAATGAGAGGGTGCTTCAAAGTCAGACCACGTCCATCTGCAATCTTGAATTACAGATGAGCCAGATTGTGAGTGAGCTAAAAAATAGACCGCAAGAAGCGTTTTCCGAGCTCAACTGAGCTCCCTCACAATGCTGGGGCTAATGGGAAGGAACAATGCTTAGCAGTCTCCTTGCTAAGTGACAACACGACTGCGGATGTAGGGGAGAAGCGCATTGCGACCAACTTGAATGCGGTGATAACCGAAGACCCGCTGACCTGTAGTTTGGAGAAGCCCAAGAAAATAGACCCTGAAGTTGCGTCCACCCTTAAGCCTCTGGATCTTGAGACAGAAGAAGTCCAACCACCAGTGACTCCGTAAGGATTGAAAGAGGAACAAAATGAGGAAGAAAATATCGCAATAGTGGTTGTAGTGCAAAATGCTATGATCCCACCTAAAATGGGTGACCCGGGAATCTTCACAATCCCATGTTCTATCGAAGAGACCTTCAGTGGCCAGGCACTATGCGATCTTGGGGCAAATATAAACATAATGCCGTTATCAATCTTCAAACAATTGAATGTCGGCACACTTATGCCCACAAAGGAAACTCTCTTGCTCACGAACAGATATCGAATACATCCTGAAGAAGAATTGAAAAATGCTGCAATTTTAATTGATAAATTCATTCTACCGGCAGACTTCCTCATTTTGGATTATAAAGCGGACGAAGATGCGCCGATCATATTGGGACGACCATTCCTTTCAAATGGTCGCGCTCAAATTGATGTGTGAAAAGGAGAAATTGTAATGAGTATTCATGGGGAAAAGCTCTGAATTAAGGCAGTAAAGACCTTAGAAGACAAAGAAAAGAGAGAAAAGCCACCATCTACTTGAGCAAACCAGCCGGAAATAAGTGGTCCCTGTGGTATCAAATGATCGCAACTTATTAGGGACTCAAGTTTTGGGAAACCCCAATTCTTCAACTCTTTTCTCCACTACTCAAAATTTTTACTATCTTTTCAAATTCTAATCTATCTTTATTTCACTATCACTTTCTTTATTTCTACCAAAAAAAAAAAAAAAATATTGCGATAATGATTTTTATTTTGTTTAAAATAATTTGACCTTCTCTTTGTTTTTCTTACAACAATTGAGGCGTTGGATTGCGGAGATGTTATGCGAAGAAGCAGTTATCTTATTCCATCACCACAACCCAAAGAAGAGAGATCGCCACAAAGATGGATGCGTCAATACAATGTGGGCAACAGCATAAAATTTGGGAGTGTACTCTTCCTTATCTTTATTTTCAATTTTGTGCAATCACATTGCATTTTAATCTTCAATGTTATATCACCGCATCCTCTTTAATCACTACAATCATTTGACATAGACACTAGAAGAAATTCGACCTTTAATGTCGGTTTTAAACCGACATTAAAGGTAGTGTTATTAAAGGCCTTTAATGTCGGTTGTCTTTAATGTCGATTTTAAACCGACATTAAAGGGCTTCAATAACACAACCTTCAATGTCGGTTGCAACTGACATTGAAGGTCTTTAATGTCAGCTGCAATCGACATTGAAGTTCTTTAGTGATTAAAGCCCTTTAATGTCCGTTTTATCAATTATTGTCCATTTTTTTAATCCTTAATGTCCGTTTTATCAATTATTGACAGAAAGAAAGGGTTTGATCAAAAGGAACACGTGGTCTTGCATTCAAGTTCTGGAATTTTTCTGCATTTGCCTTTTCAAATTTCCTAGAGGACCAAATTTGTTCTTCTTTACAACTTGCTTACTACAGTTACAGCTTCCAATATTCAATTTTATACCGCATTTCAGACACATATTTTTGCATCCTGGATCACATATTACATTCATAATAATTTCTAGATACAAGATGTCTCTGATAATCTTCAATATATATATTTCTTTCTCTACGAGAGGAAAATAGAGTTGATCATCCAAATCCACCAACTTTTCATGATCTTCATCACTATTTCTACCATGTCTTGAACATATCCTACCCGCTAATGATTCCCATATTTATGATGTGAGGTTCTTCGACCAGTTCATTGCTTAGTATAATGGAGAATTTGAGAAAATGAATTCATGATCAGGTGCACAACACTTGCAACGCAAAGTGATTAGCATATTACAAACCTCATTGATAATAGCATAAATGGTACGGAACAAATTTGTGAGCATACAGTCATCATGTTTACCAGATGTGGTCTTTTGTTAATTTTTCCCATGATAAACTACATGAACATGCTAAACAAAGAAGTAGATTGATGTGGAGGTGTAAGAGGAGAAAACAGAGAGCAAATACTTCATCCCAGTTGATGGTAGAACAACCAAAACAACCAGGCTTGTTTGTAATTGACAATTCAGAATTGTTGAAATCGATTAGAAGGCAATCTAACATGGACATTCAGTAGATTGAGTAGTAGTATGGTTAATTCAAAAGTTTCAATATTAACCTTGACCTTTTCTAAAGGTTTCAAAACTACTATTGGAGTAGAAATATTATAAAATTTTAGACAAAAGTTGGGACCTAGAACGAAGTGACCTAGGTCTCAAATTTCTGTTTGAAATTTTAAGAGATTTCTCCGGTAAAGATGGTTTTGAAATGTTGAGGAAAGGTGTAGCATAATATTGTAACTTCTGAGAGAATAAAGATTCTTCTTAAACAAATGGCAAATTTCAAGGGTATTTTCTGTACCCTTGAAATTTTAGTAGTAAATATAATAAAGTCAATAGTGTTTTTTAAATAGATAAGCAATAGAAAAGTAGGGGATATTAACATTTTAGTAGTAAATAATAAAAATAGTGTCTTTTAAGTAGATAAGCAAAAGAAAAGTACTTTCCTTCCCTTCCTTTGTGTCCTTGGATATGATTGAGCTAATTACGTTGTTTTTGGTGCAGTGAGAATAAACGCGAAGGTATGGGGAGTTGTCATGGGATGCTGAGAGGACCTTCTTTCCCATTAATCTGTGCCATAATAGAGTACTGTTTCCAACCAAAAAAAAAATCATTAAAATTTAGAAAATAATCAGGGTTAGGGATAAAAGAAGTGATAAAAGAAGTGGTATTAAGCAAAGCATAATTTCCACCAATCAAGGCTTGTCTACAATAAACCTGATAATTAATTGTGGCAGTCATCCCCAATTGAACCAAATACCTTAATCAATCCAAAAAAAAACATTATAAAAAATTAAATTATTTGAATGATTAATTTTTGTAAAGTTAAAGAGTTAATTAGAAATTAAACCAGAATCCATTGGCAAAAGTATGAGAAACAGTTTTGCCACCACTGTTATAAGCACCACTAGATTCACCAACCCAAGGCTTAGAACAACAGGACTTACGCATATAATGCAAATAAATAACTTATATTTGAAAAGGTAATGCAGCACGAACTTACACATATAATGCTCAATGATATCCAAAGAAAAGCAATGCAGCATGAACTTACGCACATAATGCAAATAAATAATTTATATTTGAAAAGGCACACAATATCAAATCTTTGAACAACAGAACTTAAAAGGAATTAATGAATGTTCAATGATAGAGAAGGTAAGTTGTATATATAGATTTCAGTCATTCATATATAAGAAATTCATAATATTAATTCATGCTTGGCAATCTCTTCGTCCCATCAAAAGTTCGTCTCAATAATGACACAATAGTTGGAATATCATCCCCATCCTTTAGAAAGTTCGGGTCCAAGTTGTATTACACATGGCACATTTAAAAAATTGTTTTTCATTAACAGGTAACAGCTAACAGCCACAAGCTCTTCAAATAAAAAGCAGAAGAATAATAATATGCCTCAATGTTCATGAAAGCTTCTACTTATAACAAAACAATAGAAACACAAACCTCATTTTTTGGTGCAACATGGCACTCTCGATCAGCAATAGCCCTTTTGTTACAAATTGCAAGCATTCAAAAATGCACTTACCAAGAACAATTTTCACCTGAATCCCTTGCTATTGCAAGAAATCCATCTCCTCCCCACCCCTTCCAAACACCTAAAAAATACACAAACAAAAAAGGTTTAAGACAAAGGATTGAACGTGAAAATGTTATCAGAATTCATATTCAACTATCCGTGTTTATTGGGAATGTGCATAAGGGATACTCACTTGACACTTATGTTCTAGAAAAATTTCACCAAATATTAAACCACCACACAATATGTGAGAGTGGAGGTATGAGCGAGAGCGAGAGGGGACTTTATGTGCGAGAGCGAGAGTGGAGGTATGAGCAAAAGCGAGAGCGAGAGTAACGAGAGTAGCTAGCGGAGGGACGAGCGAAAGCGAGAGGGCTGCGTTGCAAAGACTATTAGCAAGAGCGAGAGCGAGAGTGAGAGCGGATGGACTTTATGAGTGAGAGCTAGGGATTTCAGCGAGAGGGGAGGGATTTGGGCGAGAGCCGAGAGGGTAGGGATTTGACCTTTATGAGCGAGCGAGGGATTTGGATGAGAGGGGAGGGATTTGGGTGGAGATATATACGTTGTGGTCTACAGGATTGGAATATCTGAATATGGCACACTTATGTAACAAATGGTGCTGGAAAAAAATGTCAAAAGAATTACCAACCTGGGCCTTTCTGTTCTATTGTGTTTTTCTTTTTCTTCAGCTTGACACTTTCTAGAGAGATCAAACCTGAAAACAAATTATTAGGAGCAAAATCAATCTTGAATATGGTAATGATAACTTTATCTTCCTCATAAACAGCAACTGCAAGAACTTTAGAGATATCATGAAGTGAAAATGTGCTTCAGTGCACTAATACAAGCAAAAATGCCACATTTCTGCCATTCATGGAATGATTGTAAATACATAATCAAACTTGAAGATATTGATAATACTCTAAAATTTTAATATAGAACGACATACCAGTAAGCTCTCCAACACCTAAAATGTTAACTTATTCTGAATCTGATGAGTCTGATCTCATACTTTGTCGTACACTTCTCCTGGTTTGTGCACTAGATTTTGAAGTATTTATGGATGATTCACCTTCGTGGAAGATGACTTGACATTTTTCCAATCTATCTTCCAATTCCTCTGTGCTAAATTCGTCAGTTCCACCAAGCTCATCAAATCTTACCTGATGGATTCACATGAGAGAAAGGTAATGTTAATAAAAACAACCATAATTCAGTAATCAATGATGTATTATCATAAAGGACATACCACATAGTCATCTACTTTTGCATTCTTGATCAGAGCAAGGGTTGGAAGAACAACGATCTTCAACTTCTCAGCCAGAAATGGACTTTTCTCAGCATTAATTTTTACAAAACGTGTCTCAATATGTTGCTTTGCCAAAATGCTCAAGTGCTTGTCCATAACCTGTAATTTGTGTGAAAATACATTGTTCACCATTAAAATTCCCCAACTTCTCTGTCAAATGTTTGTTTCCGCAATAGTAGAAACCCAGCAGAAAAAAAACCCCTCAAGCTTCACTTCTAAACGTCCGCACAACATACAAATAAAAACCATTAATCAGTGACCTTCAAACTTCAAACATATAAATTTAAGCAACAAAAAAACAGATAATAATATGCGTTAAACATTTGGAATGCTAGTACTCAGATTGAAATATGGAGTGGGGACAAAGAAAATTTCACCTTTGAACAGATCTAACCCAGAGATCGAAGATTGAAATAGATCTGAGTTGGAAGAACAAGGATCTGAGCGACAATGACCGACTGGGCTACGACGAAAGGGATCTGAGCTACAATGACTGACTTGTACCTTTGATGGCTCGACTTCAATTGAATGGACAGCTGGGCTTGTACCTTCAACAACGGAACGAACTGTTGGGCTTCGTCGGAATGGATGGTGGATCTCCTAGAAGAAGACGACTAGATCTACTATGCTATGCGTGAAGAACGACAAATCTTCCACGACTAGATCTAAGGTATGACGAGGTCCAGAGAGCGAGGAGGTGGCGAGATGGTGTCGAGCTACGGCGAGCAGCGGGGCAAGGTCCATGGAGCGAGGAGGTGGCTGATAGGGAAAATAGGATTTAGAAAAAGAAATGAAAAAAAATTGGGGGGGGGGGGGAGGAATGGGTTTTGTTTTGTTTTTTTTTTTTTTTTTAAAAAAAAAAAGAATGGATCTTTAATGTAGATTTTAAACGACATTAAAGGTATTACCTACAATGTCGGTTTAAAAATCGACATTAAAGATCGTTTTTTTTTTAAAAAAAAACAAAACCGACATTATACATCCGGTTTTACTTTTTCCAACCGACATTAAAGCCCAAAATTCTTGTAATGAGATAAATTTAGTGAGTTACCGGCATTCTGTTTCTTATCCAAGTATGATTCCAATGATGAAAAAATATGCTTCTATTTCTTTTCGTATACACTAGTCAACTTAGTTCTAAAATAGTCACCTCATGCAATATTTCTTGAAGTTGGGGTTTGCTAGCTTTTCTTCAAACTTTCTTTACAACGCATTCTATGACCATCGCATAACTTATTTTAATCTTTTGGCAATGACGACATTGTCGCATTTTAAATTTGGGGGTGAGGGTATTTATTTTCGACCTTGCTATTTTTTTTTTTTAAAAAACATTTTTGAGAATAAAAACTCCACTGTCAACGCAATGGGAAACCCATGTTGATAAAGTTAAGTTGTGAAAGGCACTTACTTGTAGTTGGATGTCTGCATGACACACGTGGGGGCAAGCCAAAATGAAAGTAAGTCACTAGGATCAACGCAAAAATAAATGATCGCAACTCCACTGCCTAATTGGTATGAGTTAGTCTGAGAAAGAGTGCATTGCTCATAGTTGGATGTTTGCATGACACACGTGGGGCAAGCCAAAACGAAGGTAAGCACTCAGATCAGCACAAGGTCAGAGAGAGAAAAAAAATATATAGAAGAAAATTGTTGTGCAAGGATAAAATCATTTGACACTCCGGTAAAAAAAATCTTTTTTGAAATAAATCATGCGATGTTCCGAAATTTAGTAAAGTCCTTTTGAAAGTTAAACTTGCAGTCCCTAGGTCTTAGAAATATTTTAAGAAGAGACTTGAATAAGACTTAAGAAAATTCTTGTATATAAGACTTGAATGATGTATCCTTGAGAAATCTATGAAAAGAACTTTGCAGTGGACTTGATAAAGGAATCTTTAGCTTATGCTTGAGGACAAGCATTGCTTAAATTTGGGGGTGTGATAACAGGAAGAAATGCACGTTATCATTGTGCTAAGTTATTAAACAATGTTGGATTGCATTGATAAAATATTTTAAATTGCGTCCATTAAGCATAAATGCTATAATATTGCGGTCACATGCGTTCAGCGCATTAGAACTATTGATTTTTGTATTTTTGTGCAGAATATGCGTTAACACAATGCAAGATTACGATCATAGGAAACTATCAGTCGAGCGCAACTTCACCATAAGACTTTGCGTTGATCGTGCTTGCAAACATTCGCTCGAGAAGGATCGTCGAAACCTGGTCAATGCAACATGGTGGGCGCATCTGGATGAAAGGCCAATTAAGAGTGATGGGATAGAAAGCTGATAACAGTCAAATCCAAATTAAGTTGACAGTCGATAATGGTCAAAAAGTACATTCAGCTTTATCGGTAACAATCATTCGACGAGTCAATCAGGAATTAAAGTTGTCCCATCTGTACAACCGGGAGACAGAAGCCTCCGTTCACCATTGATTCCCTATAAATACCAAGTGCATTCTTTAGAAAAGGGGTTGATCAGTTAACAAGTTCACCGTTTTTACAACCAGTTGCTTCTGTTCATAGTTTTCTTTTCCATTTTAAGGCGAAGCAAGAGAAGAGTGGTGGCGCTGAAGATCGCTCAGGGCAACTCGAGAGAGAACCTTAGGGCATAAGGGTAGAGAGTGAGCCGACTCTCGCGAGAGTGAATATCTTTAGAGCACGAGTAGAAACAGTGTAAATGCCTGGCAGCAAGAAATTGCTACCAGGCTCTTTATTATACTTGCATTGTTATTTATACTTCATCTTCGTATCTATTCAATGGAAGTTCTATTTCTACATCTGCTCACTTTCTTAATACGCATGAGTAGCTAAACTAGTTGAATGGGTTGAGAAGAACTAAGTTAATATGACCTAGGAAGTTCATTGCTTGCGATTGTCTTGTTTTATGCTGTGCAAAATACCCTTTAGAGTTACTCGAGAGAAAGTCTAAAGAAAAAACCTAATGTCTCGAGAGAGCTAGGTTAGAATCTAGACTCAAAAGAGCAAGATTAGGCTTGCATAAACAAGAGATAAGGACTTAGAGATAAGCTCTATTTGTCAACTTGCATCGCATGCATCCTAGGAATAGGTATGATATTATGTGGTCGCATTTGTGTGGACGTCATTTCGTCCTCGCATAAATATGAATAGAGGTTTATACCCTGTAGACTTATTGCATAATTATCGCATGCGTTCTAGCCTTAGAAGCCATGGTATTTGCACCGAGAAGTGGTATACTATTGTATGCATGTTGCATGAACGCATTCTAGGGAGTGTTAGCCGAAACTTTTCTCAACCCGTTCACCGCATATTTATCGTATTTTTCCGTTTACCAACTCTTTTCAAACTCCGCCACATTTGTTATTTATTTTCATCAATGCAAACAACAAACCCAACGATTTATTTATTTTCCCGATTACTGCAAGTCTTCATAAAAATCAACAACGCAACTATTTTAACAAGTCCCTATGTTTGACCCTGGACTTACCAGGAAACTCAGAAGAATTTACACTTGAAGTCCGCTGGGGAAACTTGAGTGCACAACGCAATCCATCAACGCATATCATTTATATTTCCACTTAATAAAATAACGCATCATACCTATGAGCGGAAGCGGATCTTTCCATTTTCATTGTGACAGAATTTTCACACATACATTCTAACATACAGATATTCATTGAAAAAGCTAATTACTAGCGTGCTTTAAAAGATAATAACAAAAGACCGAGAGAACGTACTAGTTAAAGACTTTCTTCAATAAACTTGGTCTCACGTGGATAAATTCCTCTCGCTCTTTCTCGTCCAGCAAGCAATCACCTAGCACCACCATGGTCGTCTACACGAATAGCAGCGTATGAACAAAAAGCAAATGGGGATAACACCACCACTCGAAGCCCTCAATATTCTTGAAGTGAGAATCCAAAGGGTGGACTTTGATGGAATTGGTAGAGGGGAGGAGGCAAAGCAATCGTGTACTATGAACAAACAAATGGGAGAAAGGGAAGACTATCGTATAGTCGGGTGCTTGATCATCTAGGTTAGGGTACACAATCATGTAGTAATTGCTAAGGGATCGTCTATCAAAAGGTAAGCGATCATTTAGATAACCGCGGGTGATCGTTTAGGAAACGCGGGTTTGCGATCGTTTAGTAGGCAAGCACTATCGTATAGGCTCTCAACACTAAGCGATACAAGACTTTCACCCCGTGAGCAATTTAGCGTGTCTTGTGCAAAACGAAAACTATTTTTCATTTTATTCTCCAGTTACTTGAACTGAATTGAACTTCCCACTTTCGCATGAATTCGGAGAAAACTTTGGCCAATTATCTCATAGCCGCCCAATTAATAAAATAATGAATATAATCATATTATATTCTTAACCTATAGTTTGATATTATATATCAACTATAATATCTTCTCCTCTACTTGATATAAATCATATTTATATCCAATTTTCTCCAAACTAATGTATCTCATACATTTAGTCAATCATATCATATATAATTAACCAGTCCAATTATATCATATATAATCGAACTTCCTCTTGTCAATTTGAACATTTCCATCTGACCCAAAAACCGATTCTCAACTTTTATCTAAGCGGCTCGAAGCTCTAACGGTACATGAATAGTTGACTAAACTCTTTAGCCACATGATTCACCATCTGTTAACTAGTAGGCATTCCACTAAAGACTGAAAGCTAAACTCTTCTTACCATAGATATATTTCTATGTCCGTCGGATATAACCAATCATGAGTGTGATAACCTTTCAAAGATCCTCGTAAGTATAGCTGGGCCAATTTACCATTTTTCCCTTGTAATTACATCTCACTCCTTAAGTACCACGGATCCCTCTAATGAACAATACAACATAGTCCAACTATGTATGAACACCTCTTGGTGCGCTATATCGTTCAAGCCCTGGAATCAGCCCTTAAGGGAGCTATCTATCTACTTACCCTTATTTCGAGGAAGGAGTGAATTCCATCTTGTGTAGCTGAGTTCACAGCTCCCAAATTACACGAATCCCCAAAGTGGTAGGTTTGAGTCGACGACCTTGCCAGTCGCACCCATGCAAATCAAAGGACCACCCTCAATGACAGAAGTTCTCAACTCACTCAGGATTGAGGTCATGTTATCTTTGGTCATCCTAGTGAAGTGAAGTCTCTATCATGAAACGGTGTTATATAACGAGACGTTAACACTTTGTGGTCAAGTCTTATACAAACTCTTTATATAGGATGCCCCCGCTCGCATGTTCCCTACACGAATGATCAGGATCAGACCATCTATGACAAGTCACAACACTTGTAACTATTCCACAAAGCGGGCCGCATCCATAGGATTAGCAAGATAAGGTTTCCCTCCTATATCCATATACTACAAACCCTTTTGGTTATCACTTAAGATATGATCGAATTGTATGTCACCACATACATGCTTAAGTTACCTAAAGACAACCAGGGATTTTAGTTTATAGGTTTTTGGTGAAGCAAATAAAACATTCAGATAAACAAAATTAAGAAGTGAAGTAAATATCATATATTATACATCATAAGGTTTTTAGAAACTGTTTACAAACTACAGGACACGAGACTTTAAGGCATCAACCCTAACAATCTCCCACTTATCCTAAAACAAAGTGGGGTGTACAAAAAACAAGTACAAAACAATAAACTAGGGCATAAATGCCCTGTAGACCCATGCTCTGAAGATGACCCTTAAACACTGTAGCGGTGAGAGCCTTTGTAAACGAGTCAGCAACATTGTGCTTCGAAGCGATCTTCATGATGATCACGTCCCCTCGATGCACTATCTCGCAGATCAGTTGATACTTCCACTCTATGTGTTTGTCACGCCTGTGACTCCTAGGCTCCTTGGAGATCGCCATAGCCCTACTATTGTCACAAAAGAGGGTGATTGGCCTAGACATATCTGGAACAACTTCCAGTTCTGCCAAGAACTTCTTAAGCCCGATGACCTTCTTAGTAGCTTCGTAAGCCGCTCGTACTCTGCCTCCATAGTGGAGTCGTCGATGCACCCCTACTTGTTGCTTCGTCATACTACTGCTCCTTTGTTAAGAGTAAAGACTGACCTTAAAGTGGACTTGCGAGAGTCCTTATCAGTCTGAAAGTCTGAATCCGTGTATCTAGTAAGGATCAAATCCCTAGATCCATACACGAGCATGTAGTCCCTCATTCTCCGAAGATACTTGAGGATGTTTTTCACTGCGGTCCAGTGTAGCAGATGTTTGGTCTAGTATAGAGCATCGTGTACATCAAACTGCCAACGGTAGATGCATATGGGACCCGTCTCATTTCCTGAACCTCTTGAGGCATCTTAGGACACATGTCCTTAGACAAAGTGACTCCATGCCTGAATGGCAGTAGGCCCTTCTTGGAGTCTTGAATCGAGTAATTGAGCAACATCTTGTCAATGTACGATACCTGAGACAGTGCTAGGACTTTGTTCTTCTGATCCGGAAAGATCTGTATACCTAGAACAAACTGAGCCTCTCCCAAATGTTTCATTTGGAATTGGGTCACTAGCAAGTTCTTAACTGCAGTCAGTAGGCCTACATCATTCCCAATGAGTAGTATATTGTCTACATACAACACTAAGAAAACTACTGAAGCGTTGACGATCTTCTTGTAGACACAAGGTTCATCAACATTCTGGTCAAAGCCATATGGCTTGATTACAGTATCAAATCGTATGTTCCAAGATCTAGACGCCTGTTTCAGCCCATAAATGGACTGATTCAGTTTGAAAACTTTTTGCTCTTAACCTTTGGGCTATGAATCCCTCGGGTTGCACCATGTAAATGGTCTCCTCAAGATTGCCATTCAAAAAGGCTGTCTTGACGCCCATTTGCCAGATCTCATAATTATAATAAGTTACAATGGACAGAAGGATGCGGATCAACTTTAACATGATAACAAGTGAAAAAGTCTCCTCATAGTCAACTTCCTCTACCTGGGTATAACCCTTTGCCACAAGTCGAGCCTTGAAGGTTTGCACCTTCCCATCAACACCCCATTTGCGCTTGTAGATCCGAAGGTCTTACCCCATTAAGCTGATCTACAAGATCCCATACTGAGTTCAAGTACATCGACTCCATATCGAGATCCATGGCTTTGACCCATTCATTTCGGTCAACATCCTCCATTGCCTTCTTATAAAACAACGGATCCTCAACGTCGCCATATGCTACCATAGCAAGGATTTTTGTGAAACCTAGATAGTGAACAGGCAGGTTCACAACCCTCCCACCGTGTCAAGGTTCCCTCAACTCTTGAGCTGGAACTGACCTACTAGATGAACTATCATCAACAACTCTTGCTTATGGCGCAGGCCCTTCAACAACTATTGTTGAAGTTTCAGTAGTTTCGTTAGAAAGCTCACGCAACACGACTTTACTACATGGACTGTGCTCCTTAATATGATCCTCCTCCAGGAAAGTAGTGTTCATGGAAACAAACACCCTATTTTCCAACGGATCATAAAAATAACCCCCTTGTTACCTTTGGGGTAGCCTACAAAGAGGCATAACCTCGACCATGGTTTCAACTTCTTAAGATTCACCTCAAGCACATGTGTCAAGTGATAACTTGTAGAAATACAAGTTATTTATGCTACCTTATCTAGATATTGTGGCCAAAAGTAAGGTACTATGCACTGATTGTAGGTAAATTAAATTAGTTTGTTAATAATTTCAAATGCTTGCAAGAAAATCCACTAATGCCAAAAGATGGAGATATGGCGAACATTTACTCTGTTTTGCAAGAAAATCAAAGTCACCACTTGTGCCCATAGCTCAAGAGAATTTCATCAACGCATCCTATCACTATTGCACCCATAGAACGTCAACGCACAGACATTCATTGAAGAAACGACGCAATACGATAGTCGATCCCGATCCTCATGACAACCACATGCGGTTATAAAAACAAACGCCGCATGCGAACCTGCGATCGAGTGATGCAAATGAGCAACGTAAGAGTGGGAGATTTAGACACGTGTACAGAACGGTTGTGCACAATTGACGGTCTGATTGCATAACAGAAGGAATAAGATCCCTCCATCTTCAAAATTTCCATAACCAGCAGTGAGGACCACTTGGCCGGCGTCACACCTATAAATACCCCAGAGGATTCAAGGAAAACTTATGCTATTCGATCTGGGTGAAGTGCTACAACATTAAAAAGAGAGAAGAGCTTAGCTGAGTGCTGCAAAGTCAAATCCGGAAGAAGAAAAGATAAGACTGAAAGATGTAATCTCCATTCGATCTGTTAATATCCCCGAGCGAAGCTCTGTTCAAAGACACTACTACCGGAGGAGCTAGCTGAGAGGGAAGTTCATCCCACCATCCATTCATCCACAACCTGCAAGTAGACTTTCATCAATCGGTGACCAATACATTGGCGCCCGATTGTCCTTTCTCTACCCTTCTATGTATTTCACGTTCTTTCTATTTTCTTATTCATTCATCATGTATCAAACTCAAAATAGAAATATTAGTAGTTTCGATATAATCCATTATTCATCTTCTATCTATCATCGTGCACCCGTTATTCACTTTCTTCATTATGTGTTTCTGATCTTTCGATAAGTGTTATGAATTTCTGAAGGCTTAATGTAAATTAAAGTTATAAAATGCATTTAGCTAAGGCATGCTGTACGGCATCTTCACTTGTGAGAGCAGAAGTGAAGATGTCATTCTGATCTATCGAGAGAAGGTCAAGAGAGTGCATTAACTAAAGCGAGTAGTACTTTCGGACATGGAAGCAACCTTGCGTTCATTACGTTGGACTCTAGTTTTCACGCAGACATGCCGGAAACGTGGCCGATCACTGAAAGGTGTATGCCATAAGGAAAACGGAACAGTATTCGTAACTCTACTTTCGTTGAGACTTTGTGATGTTTTGTATTCTTATTCTTCTTTTCTTTTCTCCTCCTAAGACTTGTCGCTATATACCATGTCCTTGCACAGCCTTCCCAGCTAGCCTTAATCTTAGCATCTTGTACATGTAACCTGTATCTAATACATCTAGCTTAGGTTTACTGTATTTTTACCGCTTTACTTTACTTTACTGTTATTTTATTACTTTTGTATATTACACTCCAGAAATCAAAGATTGAAAAACTAGTCGCATAACATCATGAAAATATCGCATTAAACCGGTACCATATTTCCCCGTGTTCGACCTCGGATCACACCAAGAAACTTGCGATGGAATTACACTTGGTTTCATCGTAAGGAAACTTGTGGCACAATTGGGTATACTACCGAATCCTAGTAAATATCGCATAAACCATAGTAGTATCGCATTGCATGCATCGCATAGCACTCCTATTAGTCAACAATACATTAATATATATGCATTCAATTGTGGCAACAACAAGTTTATGGCGTCGTTGCTTGGGAAATAACTGGTCAACGGTTTAATGTTTGAATATTTTCATGATTTATGCAGGACAGATCTCTTTGTATTGGCTATTCAACGCGAAGAATAGTCTGACAGCTTAGACGTTCAGAGTAATCTGGTAAGCCTACGCGGGCCTAGAGATCCAGTAAATCTTTCGCGCCGAGTTCATCAGAACCGCATTCTTTGGTGAAAGTTGGAGAACATGGCACACGCTGAATACCTGAGGGAAGAGTTACTTATGCAAGATCCCATTTTTCTTGCTGGTAATCAGAATGTCCCAATGAGGGACTATGCGGCGGTAGAATTCTACGATTTTTCAGCTGGAATTTCAAGATTAGCGGTTGAGGGAGATGTGAACTTTGAAATCAAACCAATCATGCTACAGATGATTCAGAATGTGGGGTAGTTTGGAGGACTATCAGGAGAAGACCCACAAGCGCATGTGACTAAGTTTGCTGACATGTGTAGCGTATTTTACCCACCTGGTGTTACTCAGGAGAATTTTAAATTGCATCTATTCCCGTATACTTTGCGAGATGAAGGGAGGAGATGGGCTCAAGCATTAGAGCCTGGTGAAAGCAATGGATGGACTCAGTTGGTTAACAGATTTATGAACAGGTTCTTCCCTCCATCTGTCAACACACAAAGAAGAAGGGAGATCCTGAATTTTGAACAATAAAATTATGAAACGTTGAGCACCGTGTGGGTGCGATTCAAGGAATTAGTAAAGAGGTGTCCACATATAGGGATTCCTGATAGCATTCTTATGGAGACTTTTTATAATGGCCTAGACCATTCAACGCAAACAGTTGCTGATTCCTTCGCAGATGGAGGATTTATGGATAAGACATATACAGAGGCAAAGGTGATATTGGATCGCACATCGCGACAATCTGATGAATGGGTTGATACTGGTTTTGAAGAACGAGGCTTGGAGTCAGAGCAAGTACAGAGAGCTGATGCGACGACAGATGCAGTGAGCTCATTAGTCGATCAAATGACTACTATAACCTCATTGCTTCAGACCGTGGCTGATCAACAAAGGATTCTCTCTCAAGGAACAGTGCAACTTAATGCGGTGAGTCATACATCCGCGATGGACTGCGTTCAATGGGGAGAGGAGTATTCAAGAAATATTGACCCATTGACCCAGCATCTTGTATATGCCGTTTATAATGAATCAAGAAGCAACGGTTATGTTCATGAGTGGGATCATCCGATTTTTGGAGTGGATGAAAACCTTGCTCATGAAGGCCATAGTTTCTATTAGTTTAGGTACTCGGATAATCAAGGCAATTTATTGGCTTTTACTACTCCTGAATACAACACAAGTGGTTTTCAAGAAACCCATCATTTCGATGAACTGTATGCCTATAATACCTCTTATGATACCTTGTCTCTAGAATCATCATTAAAGTATTATATAAAAAAGAGCGAGGTTATGAGGCAATCGCAAGCTGAGTCTCTTAAAGAATTGAAAGATCAAGTAGATCTGCTTGCAAGAGAATTAAAGAAGAAAGCGTCGGTACATCGCAAGGCAAGGGATAGTGAATGGGGCAAAAAGGACAGGAATAGTGTCAGCCGTAACATTGCGGAGTGGCAAAGTGATGACCCTTAACTTACCGAAGGTACCAGAGGCGACAACATCACCAGGTGTGAATTTAACTGTAGAGGATGACCAAGCGCAGAACAGTGAGAATAATCTCAGTTCAACAACAAGAACAGAAGAAAATGACTCTCAAGATTTAAATTTACAGTGAACGCAACCTCCTACCAATAGCACTCATCCCACACAGGACCTCACTAAGTAGCAAAGTGATCAGGAAATACGGCGGGATCCTCCACCTCTCCCATCAAGGCTGAAAAAGAAAGATGATAACAAACAGTTTCAGAGGTTCCTGGACGTTCTCCGACAACTACATATCAATATTCCCCTAATAGAAGCTTTAGAGCAAATGCCAAGTTATGTAAAATTTCTCAAGGATATTTTGGCTAAGAACATAAAGATTGGAGAAAATGAAACAGTGGTGTTAACATATGAATGCAGCGCTTTGTTTTAGAATAATCTTCCAACCAAGATGAAAGATCCTGGGACGTTTACATTATCATGCATCATGAGGGGAAGATGGTCGGGAACACACTATGCGATTTAGGAGCAAGTATAAATTTGATGCCCTTGTCAATTTTCAAGAAGTTAGATATTGGTGAAGCTAAACCAACAACGATTACAATACAGTTAGCCGATAGATCAATAAAATTTTCGGAGGGAAAGATTGAAGATGTCCTCGTGCAGGTGGATAAGTTCATTTTCCCCGCAAATTTTGTCATATTAAATTATAAGGCAGACAGGGAAATCCCTATTGTCCTGGGACGCCCATCCTTGCCACAGGGCAAGCCTCGATCGATGTACACAAAGGTAAATTGACCATCAGGGTTGACGATCAGGAGGTAAGGTTCAACGTACTCAATGCGTTGAAATACCCGGGAGATATGGAAAATTTTAGTACATTGAGGATATGCAGGGAAACCAGCTGTACAAACCCCTAAATGTGTTGGAGAAATACAAGTTATTTATGCTACCTTATCTAGATATTGTGGCCAAAGTAAGGTATTATGCACTGATTGTAGGTAAATTAACTTAGTTTGTTAATAATTTCAAATGCTTGCAAGAAAATCCACTAACGCCAAAAAACAGAGAATATGGCGAAGATTTACTCTGTTTTACAGGAAAATCAAAGTCACCACTTGTGCCCATAGCTCGAGAGAATTTCATCAACGCATCCTATCACTATTGTGCCCATAGAACGTCAACGCACGAACATTCATTGAAGAAACAATGCAATACAATAGTCGATCCCGATCCTCATGAAAACTGCATGCGGTTATAAAAACAAACGCTGCAAGCAAACCTGCAATCGAGTGATGCAAATGAGCAACCAAGAGTGGGAGATTTAGACGCGTGTACAACTAACGGTTGTGCACAATTGATGGTCAGATTGCATAACAGAAGGAATAAAATCCCTCCATCTTCGAAATTTTTATAACCAACAGTGGGGACCATTTGGCTGGAGTCAAGCCTATAAATACCCCAGAGGATTCAAGGAAAACTTATGTTATTCGATCTGGACGAAGTGCTGCAAGATTAAAAAGGAGAGAAGAGCTTAGTTGAGTGCTGCAAATTCAAATCCGAGAAGAAGAAGAGATAAGGCTGAAAGGTGTAATCTTCGTTCGATCTTTTAATATCCCTAAGCGAAGCTCTGTTCAAGGACATTGCTACCGGAGGAACCAGCCTGAAAGGGAATTTCATCCCACCATCCATTCATCCACAATCGGCAAGCAGACTTTCATCAATCGGTGACCAAGACATTGGCTCCCGATTGTCCTTTCTCTACCCTTCTACGTATTTCATGTTCTTTCTATCTTCTTATTCATTCATCATGTATCAAACTCAAAACAGAAATATTAGTAGTTTCGATATAATCCACTATTCATCTTCTATCTATCATCGTGCACCCCCTATTCACTTTCTTCATTATGTGTTTCTGATCTTTCGATAAGTGCTATGAATGTCTGAAGGCTTAATGTAAATTAAAGTTATAAAATGCGTTTATCTAAGGCATGCTGTACGACATCTTCACCTGTGAGAGCAGAAGTGAAGATGTCATTCTGATCTATCGAGAGAAGGTCAGGAGAGTGCGTTAACTAAAGCGAGTAGTACTTCCAGACATGGAAGCAACCTTGCGTTCATTACGTCGGACTCTAGTTTTCACGCAGATACGCGGGAAACGTGGCCGATCACTAAAAGGTGTACGCCATGAGGAAAACAGAACAGTATTCGTAACTCTACTTTCATTGAGACCTTGCGATGTTTTGTACTCTTATTCTTCTTTTCTTTTCTCCTCCTAAGACTTGTCGCTGCATACCATGTCCTTGCACAGCCTTCCCAGCTAGCCTTAATCTTAGCATCTTGTACATGTAACCTGTATCGAATACATCTAGCTTAGGTTTACTGTATTTTTACCGCTTTACTTTACTTTACTGTTATTTTATTAATTTTGTATATTACACACCACAAATCAAAGATTGAAAAACCGGTCGCATAACATCATGAAAACACCGCATTAAACCGATACCGTATTTCCCCATGTTCGACCTCGGATCACACCGAGAAACTTACGATGGAATTACACTTGGTTTCATCGTAAGGAAACTTGTGGCACAATTGGGTATACTACCAAATCCTAGTAAATATCGCACAAACCATAGTAATATCGCATTGCATGCATTGCATAACACTTCTATCAGTCAACAATACATTAATATATATGCGTTCAAATGTGGCAACAATATCGGGCAACCCCAAATGCAGAAATGACTAAACTAGCTTTACGCCTGTTCCACAACTCCAAAGATGTTCTCGTAATACTCTTAGAAGGAACACAATTGAGTATGTTTACTGCAGTCTCCATTGCGAAACCCTAAAACGAGTCTGGTAAGGAAGCTACACCATTCTACTGAGGTGTACCCGAACAAACCATGTCCAATAAGGATTTATTTCTCCTCTCCGCTACACCATTCTACTGAGGTGTACTCGACGTTGAGAGTTGGGAAACGATTCCATGTTCTATCAAATAGTCCTGGAATATCGAGTCAAAAAACTCTCCACCTCGATCTGACCGAAGTGTTTTAATTCGTCTATCCAATACCTTTTCAACTTCAGCCTTGAACACTTTGAACTTTTCAAAGAATTCAGACTTCCATTGCATAAGATAAACATACCCATACCTAGAGTAATCATCAGTAAAACTGATAAAATACTCATAGCCACCTCGAGCTCGCACATTCATAGGATCACAAAGGTCAAAATGTACTAACTCAAGAGGTTCTTTGGCTCGATAACCTTTTCCAGAAAAAGGTTTTTTAGTCATCTTACCCTCAAGGCAAGATTCGCACACCGATAAAGAATTTTCTTCTAACTCACTTAGAAGTTCATTCTTCACCAATCTCTCAATCCTATTGAGATTGATGTGTCCTAATTGAAGGTGCCAAAGATGGGCATTTTCTTTTGGAGAAATTCGTTGACGTTTAGATTGAGTTAGGATAGTTTTAAACAACTCTATGTTATAGAGAGAACTTAAAGCTAACGGTCTTAACACATACAAGTTACTTTCCAGATAAGCTGTACAAATTTCAACACCATCATTATGAATAAACACTTTAACCACATTAAAAGAAAGCGTATATTTACATTGTAACAGGAACTTCTGTAAAGATAACTGGATGCCTCCCACTGCCACAGTTGAGACGACGTGCCCGGTGCCTACTCGCATCGTCATCTCACTCAGCTAGGCCAATTTACCATTTTGTCCCTGTAGTTACATCTCACTCCTTAAGTACCACTGATCCCTCTAATGAACAATACAACATAATCCAACTATGTGTGAACACTTCTCGGGCCATGAGAAGGTGTGTGGCGCCACATCGTTCAAGCGCTGGAATCAGCCCTTAAGAGAGCTATTGATCTACTTACCCCTACTTTGGGGAAGGAGTGAATTCCATCTTGTGTAGCTGACTTCCCATCTCTTAAATAAGATGAATCCCCAAAGTGGTAGGTTTGAGTCGGCGGCCTAGCCACTCTCACCCATGCAAATTAAAGAACTGCCCTCAATGGCAAGAGTTCCCAAATCACTTAGGATTGAGGTCATGTTACCTATGGTTATCCTATACAAGTGAAGTCTCTATCATGAACGGTGTTATATAATGAGACGTTAACACTTCGTGGTCAGGTCTTATACAAACTCTTTGTATAGGATGCCCCCGCTCGCATGTCCTCTACATGAATGATCAGAATCAGACCATCTATGACAAGTCATAACATTTATAACTATTCCACAAAGCGAGCCGCATCCGTAGCGTTACCAGGATAAGGTTTCCCTCCTATATCCATATACTACAGACCATTTTGGTTATCACTTAAGATATTATTCACTTGTATGTCATCACATACATGCTTAAGTTACAGAAAGACAACAAGAGATTTTAGTTTATTGGTTTGTGGTAAAGAAAATAAAACATTCAGATAAGAAAAATCAAGAAATGAAGTAAATATCATATATTATACATCACAAGCGTTCATACAAACTGTTTACAAACTACATGACACGAGACTTTAGGGCATAAACCCCAACACTCTCTTCGTCCAGAGGTTTTTAAGGTGGCCAGTCTTATGGCAGAAGGCTACATTTTTAGCCTTGTTGTTCCTGTCTTGGCCAATATTTATAGCGGACTAAGCCAAATCCACACCGCTTCTCCCTCTCCTGGCTATTCAAATGCATGTTTTCCTTTACATTATGTTCGTGGATGGCTGGCCATTTATTTCAACACATTACAAAGTTCCAACGCCCGTTAGGGGTCCTTTGATGGTTGAATTTTCTGGTAAAGGTGGAGCTAAATACTACACTAACTTTGAAGCTCGTATACATATTCATAAGGGCAAATACATTTCTTGGCATGAGAGTCTTCATAAACAAAATAAAGATGAGCTTTTGAGAGATGATGAAAAATTGATTTTTTAGCTTTCATCATTTTTTGTGAGTATTCGCGAACTTTTTAGCTTCACGGTGCGAGTCTTCCATGGTCATTGAGACTTATAATCCTTGTCAATTTAGTCGACAACTTGGATTCTATCAAGATGTTCCATATGACTTGGGTAGGGAAGTCCCCGAAGCTAATTTCCCTAATGTGCTGCGATATTGGATGATATGTGTCCATGACAATACTTCATCTCAAGTGCATCTTCTTACGCGTATGTTGAATTCGTAGACCCATATTACTTCATGTTATAGAAATTGGTGGTTAGCAAAACATGGCACTTATCTTGAAGAAGGGATACAACATTTAGTAGATAGTACCTCTTCCCCCCTCACTAAATCTACGATTTCCAAAAGGGCTAACAATGGTATAAGAGGTTAGTAGCTCCGCATGCTTAGAACTAGTGTACCACTTTTGCGCATACTGAAGAAAGTCACAGTAGCAATGAAGACTGTCATTGGAAAAGATGTAAAAATTCTGACAAACAGCCGATATACGAAGAAGGATTCTTTGACAAAGTCCTAGGTGTTTCCAATTTTTTGATATCACCGCTCTCGAGGTAACCGTTTGGGGTCATTTTTTTTTATCATCTCTTTGCTATTCTGTGTTTGCTTAACTGCCTTTGCTTTGTAGTTAAATTTAGATGATCAGATTCTAGACATTAAAGAAACCTCAAAATCTTTCTTCATTTCTGGTGGTTATGATTCTACACTTGCCCGTGTTGACAAATTTAAAGCACCATTGGACACCAGCGCGACTCCAACCCGTCCTCTTGTGATTAATGAGCCACCTGGGAAAGTAAGAAAAACAATGGTCTCCAGCTTTTGTGCTGTCGACATGATTTCTGACGTTTGGCATCATGCTGTTTCGGCCATGTGGGAGACCATACATAAGAAAATCATGCGCACTCCTTTTGAAAAAGTCATTTACCTTGAAGATGAAACCCGTTAGATATTTGATGCAATTTCTGACATTTGCAATTCTAATATTCCTCCTCTCAGAAAGCTTGCCAATGAATATTTTTGGAAGGTAAAGAAGTATAACAAGTTTCAATCATCATTTTCTTTCCAACTAAGTAACACAGATAAAAGTCGTCGATTGGAGGAGGCCAAATTCAATTTGGAGAATAAGTTGTATGATGAAAGTAGCGTACTTTCCCAGAAGAAGAGCCTTTTGGAGTGCGATTCTCATGCATTGCTGGAAGAAAAATAATTGTTAACCAAGCTAGAAGCCATCAAAACTGAAGTGCTAAGGTGTATAAGCTACTTCTTGAAAGCGATGAACTTTTAAAACAACACAAGCTCAAAGCCTCTAAAATGAGAAAGAATATAAATAATCTTGAGAGTACTCCTACTCTTATTGAGAAAGATACCAAAGCTTTGGAGATCCTCCGTGGAATGTTGAAGGCCATGCAACAAGAATTGGAAAACTACAAATGGGTGCTCTGACTTAACATTGTTTGTCCATTTTTTTTTTTAATTATGCATACCTCGGTAGTTAGAGGCCTAAGAATTTATTTTATAATTCTCTTTTTTTTTTCTAGATTTTCTTATCATAGTGTCGAAATTTCTTATGTGGAAGCCGCGTTTTTTTCTTAATAACATTGTTTTTCTTAAAGCCGCATTATTTATTTATCTATTTATTTTTTTACACGGGCTCATGTATATACATAAATATATTTTTTAGTCATGTGACTGAACTTAAATTTCTTTAAGCTGCCTACGTACCCCTTATAACGACGGGGATCAAGTCATAACGTATATATATATATATATATATATTTACACGCGACTGAACTTAAATTTCTTTAAGTTGCCTATGTACCCTTGATAATGACAGGGATCAAGACGTAATGTAGTTCGTACAAAGATTTTTTTTGTTTTTTTTTTTTACATATGTTAAACGTAAAACTTCTTGAGAAACTTGTCGTTGATTGGGTCGATTCTTAGTCCGTCTTGATCAACTATCTTGTATGCTCCATTTGTGTAGACTTCTTTGACGACATAGGGCCCATCCCATTTAGGTGTAAACTTATTTTCCGTACGTCTTGTCATGATAATTGGTCTTTTTACGGTGAGCACTAGATCACAAACTTGGAAAGATCGAGGCTTTACATGTTTATCAAGGGCTTTAGACATTCGTGCTTGGTAACATTCCAACGCTTGTTGAGCTTCTAATCATTTTTCATCCAGTGCTTCCAACTCTTGGAGATGCAGTTTGGCATTGTCCTCTGTAGTCAACCCTTCTTGCACCGTCATTCTTAGTGATGGAATTTCTCTTTCTAAAGGAAGGACAACTTCTACCCCATAAACGAGAGAGTACGGGGTGACTCCTGTAGGGGTATGGTGAGTGGTGCGATAAGCCCACGACACTTCACCGATCTTCTCCTGCCAATCTCTCTTTGACTTGGAGACAATTTTCTTCAGCAGGTTGCACAGTCTTTTTGAATGCCTCTACCAACCCATTTGTTGCGGCGTTATATATGGACGACTAGTACGGCTTGAATTTTGTTTCACATAACCTATCCATCAAGCTGTTAGAGAATTGTCTCGATATCCGTCACGATTCGATGGGGAATACCATACCAATAAATAATATGAGTGAAGATAAAGTCCATCACATTTTCTTTTTTAGCTTCCTTTAGAGCGTCAACCTCACATCTTGAAAAGTAATTAGTGGTTGATATAAGGGTGCCCTGTTGATGACTTAGGTGTTATAGGGCCAACCAGATCAAGCCCACATGCCTCGAAAGGCCATAAGGCTATAGTCAGATGCAGAGGCTTGAGCAATTGATGAATAAAATTCGCATGATATTGACAGGCTCCACACTTCTTTGCGTATTCCATCGAGTTCTGGATCATCCCTGGCCAATAGTAACCCATTCTTTTAAGCTAGAATTGTAACTTTGGTCCAACTTGATACGCGCCACATATGCCTGAGTGTGCTTCCTCTAAAGCCTTTGCTGGCTCCTCTTTACCAAGGCATCGAAGGAAGAGTCCTTCAAGGGATCAGCAGTATAAGACCCCTTTGTAGTAAATGAAATGTGCGACCTTCCTTGAAACCTCGATTTTATGGCGAGAGTCATCCGGGAGCCGTCCAAGCTCAAGGTAATCTATGATGGGTTGTCGCTAGTTTTCCTCATCGGTTAGGTAGACTGATATCACATTCATTTCCTTACATGCAGTCCGATCGGAGTTATGACCCATCTTCGACAAAGCGATATATTAAGGGGCACATTATCCATGACCATTAAGACAGTAGCTAGGTTTGCCAAGGTATCCGCTTTCTTATTTTTCCGTCCTCGGGACGTACTTCAACATCACGCTTTCGATTTTTTCCATCAACTGGTGAGCGTAAATGAAGTAAGGTTCCAAGTCGTCATGCTTCACATCGTACTGGCATAAGAGTTGATTGATTATCAACTTTGAGTCACCGAAAATCTTTATGCAAGCCACCCCAATCTCCAAATCCACTTGAAGACCAATTATCAAGGCTTGGTATTCAACGACAATCTTCGAGCATAACTCAGCAAGTGCGAAGCTATAGGGCAACATGTGCTTTTCTGGCGAAATGAGGACTATGCCTACCCTCGCACCACTTCTTCGTGCTGCACCATTAAAGAATAGGACCCATGATCTTGAAGTTTCTGTGAAAAGAACTTCATCGTCGGGCAAATCTTCACTCAACTTCTAGTCGAATGGAACCAGGTGATCTGCCAAGAAGTCGGCCAATGCCTGCCCTTTGACTGCCTTTTGCGATACATAAACCATGTCGTACTGTTAAAGCATGAATCCTCACTTGGCTAAGCGCCCCGAGATGATTGGCGTAGACAAAACATACTTGATGGGATTAGCTTCCGCAATTAAGTGGACTGTGAAGGCTTGCATGTAGTGCCACAACTTATCTATGACAAATAAGAGTGCAATGCACGTCTTCTCGATAGGAGAATAGTTGATCTTAGCTCCGTTTAGGGTCTTCCTTAAGTAGTAGAGCGCATGTTCTTTTCCTTTCTCTTTTTCTTGTGCCAACAGTGCCTCTAGCGATCTCTCTTGCACTGCGATGTACAGTATCAACGGTTGCTCGCTACTAGAGCTCCTAAGACAGGAAGACTAATAAGGTACCTCTTTATGCTATTGAAGGAATTTTGGCAGGCCTCATCCCATTTGATTTTTTCTCCCCTTCTCATCAGTCTCTGAAAGGGTTGACACTACCCTGCCAGGTTAGAAATAAACCTCCGGATGTAGGCCAAATGCTCTTGCAAGCTTCTCAACTCATGTAGATTCCTTTTCCTTGGTATCTTCTGGATGGCATCAATCTTGGATTAATTTATCTCTATCCGTCGATGTCTCATAACGAAGCCCAGAAATTTTCTTGAAGTTACGCCAATTGCGCATTTGAGGGGGTTCATCTTTAATTGGTACTTTCACATGCAATCGAACGTGGTTCTTATATCTTTCAAGTGGTCCTGTCATCGCTTGGTCTTGACCACAAAGTCATCCACAAAGCATTTCGTGTGTTTGTGCAATATATCGTCAAACACCCTTTGCATAGCGTGTTGGTAAGTAGCACCAACGTTTTTCAACTCGAAGGGCATCACCTTGTAGCAATATATCCCTTTTGGGGTTCAAAATGCCGTTATTTTCTCACATTCATATATGGTTATACCCGGATGATACGTCCATGAAGGATAAGGCCTCATGTCTCGTCGTCGCATCGACCATGATTTCTGTGATGGGTAATAGAAAATCGTCTTTTAGGCATGCGCTGTTTAGGTCGCGGAAGTCCACGTAGGAAAGGAAGCTTTCCATTCTTTTCTCTAACTGGGACAATGTCGGCTATCCACGTTGGGTATTTGACTTCACGGATGAACTCGGCTTCAATCAGCTTATTGACTTCAGCCTCAATCTAGGGGATAAGTTCCGACCGAAAGCGTCTCTGAGCCTGCTTAACGAGTTGATACCCTTGTTTGGTCATAAGATAGTGGACTGCTACCTTTGGATCTAGTCCCGAAATCTCTTTGTATGACCAAGAGAAAACATCCCTGTATTCGGTGAGAAAACTCATGTATTCGCCCTCTTTCCCTTTCGAGAGGGACACACTGATGAAAGTTGGATGCGACTCCTCTGCTATGCCCAGATTCACCTCTTTTAGCTTGTCCACCGTGGATTGACCACCATCCTCTAGGCCTTGTGGACATCCTCCACTTCCTCCTTGGTCATACCTTCTTCAGATTCTTCGATGATAGTGGTGTGGTGGCACGAAGTTTCGCCTTCCTCCTGCTCTAAATTTTCATTCTCAGGATTGGTGAAGATAACATCGTGCCTTTTTACTTTGAGTGAGCCCTCATTTGTGTTTAAATAATTAAGGTATTTCTCTTCATGCATGAGGGGATGGTACTACGGTTTTCTCCATAACTTCTTGCCTCTTCTAATGGCTTCGTGTTTGATGGCCTTTCTGCGTTTTTAAGGTCGAGGCGTCGCTAAATTGACGCTCGGGGTATTGACCCCCTCTTTCTTACAATTTTTTTGGGGGTGTCACCGCAGACTTTTCCCTTCCCATTTGTCTCACTAGAGATATATTCATTGAGGGAATCTTCAACCCTCTCGTGCTTCAAGCGATCAAAAACAGAAGTGTGAGGTTTACCTTCGCTTTCCTTTGGAACGCACCTAGTCTCTCGAAGGTTGAAGGTCGCACCACCACCAATGGTTGATAGTTGATTTCCTTCTTTCTTTCCTTCGATAGAGTCAACCTTCGAAAGACTGAGCGTCGAGTAGCTTCGGGAATCGTATGTAGACTTCCCCTTCCTGCTTCTGTCATGCTCAATCTCTTGAAGACCAAGGTGCGTGAGGCAGACGGCCTAATACAGTCGAAGGTTGAGGCTCTTTTATCTTGGTCCTCCTTTTCCCCTATATCTTCGACTTCTTCTGCAATGATATGATTGCTATTGGCCATTTTTCCCTTCTCCTTTCTGATAATGCAGAATGGCTCTACCGATTCATATACGAGTTCTGCCCTCAATGTAGGTATAGTTTGTCCCTCTTGCAAAATCTTCAAGCTCTTGAACTCAGTGTGAGTTGTGAAGTTATAACCCGCCTTCGCCAGCAGCTTGTAAGCCTTGGGATCGAATCTGTCTTTAGTTCACTTCTTGGGCAGATTTAACTCTGTCACTTCTGCCTCCGGCTTGTGGACCTCTTGCTTCGTTATTGGCATGAGAGGTGTGACAAAACTCATTTAGAATTTCAATGTTGCCAACCTGCAAACCTTTTGAACATTTTGTAAAAGGTAACTCACCCTTCTTCTGTCTCGACAAAGGGACATAGCGCAGAATCAGAGGCTTTGAGGCTTTTTCGTCCCTCACTACAGGTGTCTCTCCAATACTAGAGGATGTTCCACCCTATTTTGGGCTGGAGGCTTATACCTTGCTATTGGCAACCTTGATCGGGATCCACCTGCTTTCTTTGTTAGTGAGGTCTCTATGGGTGTTGTTTCTCTAGAATTCTCGCTCTTTAGGTAAAACTTCACATCTGCAAAGTGAGATTCGGTCGATTAGAGTCTGCTTCAACTTTCTTAATCCTATCCTGGTAGAACTTGAAACACTGATGCAGTGTTGATGTAATCACACCATTCTTGTGAATCCAAGGGCCCCCTAATAGCAGCCTATAGGTGGTTTTTAAGTCTATCACATGAAACAGTGCATCAGCTTTCAGATCACCGATGAGGAGCTCTAAGCGTATCATGCATATCGCCCTTTGGCTGCCTTGATTGAAAACATGAATCACTAATTTGCTGTTTGATAGCTCTTCCATAAGTATGCCTAGCTTTTTCATAGCTTTCTTAGTCATTAGATGGATGACGGATCCGTTATCGATGAGGATTCGACCCACTCCCTGTTCTCGAATGTATCCAGAGATGTACAATGGCCTATTATGAAATTTGGATCCCAGTAATAGATCTTCATCTGAGAAGCCTATGGATGTACAACACGAGGCATACGCACGTGCTACGAAGGTTGGTACACCAGATGAGTTGGATTCCAACAATGCCTTAATGAGGATCGTCTTGGCTTCTTATAGGAGTGAGAGCAGGTCATCTATGCTAAATGACGAGAAGCCCTTTGGCTCTTTTGTCAATTTTAATGGCCTTAGGAGGGTATCTTCTTCTTCCGCAGTACTGACAGCATGACATGTAGCAGCTTCTAGCGTCTCTTCTGAACCCCAATTGTAGAAGTTCTTCAGGAGGAAACTTGCCAACGCCACCTACAGCTTGAGATGAAGAACGTCCTCATCTCCCTCGTCAACAGCCTTGGGCCTCTAGATCTTCTTTCTACCTTTCCTTTTTTGTGTCTTGCTCCCTCTCCTATAACTTCGATAAAAGCATGACTCTTTTTGGGTAGAGTTCGATCCTTTCTTCTTACAGCGTGTCAAAAGGATTCAGCCTTCATCATCGTCATTATTAATGTGCTCTCCTCTACTTTGAAGATCTTTGGCTTGGACCTCCCGCTGAAACCGCACAACCATAGGTTCGAAGGTCCCAAACTGGACCAAATTCTTACTTTCTTCATAACATATGATTGGTGCCAACATGCTTGGAATTATTGTCACCATGACATGATTTGTTTGTGTTAGGATTGGTGTCCTAATTCTCCTCGAGTCTCGTAGTTTGTAATCTATACACATCGTTATGAATAAAATAAGAGTTATTTTAACTGGCATTTACTCATATCCAATAAACAAAGCTCCATGGTTATCGTATGTAAACTTAAGCATGTATATGAGATATACAAGTGGATCATGCCTTAAGTGATAACCTAAATAGGTCTATAGTATAAGGATTAAGGAGGGATTCCTGATCCTGATGACACTATGGATACGGCCCGCTTTGTAGAGGTTTGCAAATGTTGTGAACTACTACAGATGGTAGATCTTGACCATTCATGTGGAGACATGCGAGTGAGGGTGTCCTATACAAAGAGTTTGTATAAGGCAGGACCACGAGATGATTCATCTCTGTATATAACGTCATTGATACTAGAGACTTACATCTCACATAAACAACCATAGATGACATGACCTCAATCCTAAATGTTTTGGGAACTTCTGCCTTTGGGGCAGTCTTTTGATTAGTATGGGTCAGAGTGGTCAGATTGCCAACTCAACATGCCTACCATTTTGGGAATTTGTCTGATTTGGGAGTTGAGAACTCAGTTACATAAGATGGAGTTCACTCTTTCTCCAAAGTAGAGTAAGTAGATAGATTGCTCCCTTAAGAGCTGATTCCGAGGCTTGAACATAGTGGCCACAACTTCTCTTCGAAAGAGAGGACTCGGTTATAGTAGAACTATGATTTATATTCATCAGATCGATCAATGGTACTTAAGGAGTTAGATGTAACTACAAGGGCATAATGGTTATTGGCCCAGCTGTACTTACAAGCGATCTGTGAAGGGTTATCGCACTGTTGATTGGTTGATATGGACACATAATATATCTGTGGTAAGGAAAGTTCAGCTGTCGGTCTTTAGTGGAGTGACCGGCAGTTAATGGATGGTGGATCTCGTGACTAAAGAGTTTAGTCGATAGTTCACATACCATTGGAGTTTCGATCTATAAGTCCATAAGGTTCCCTTGATAGCTCAATGAATTCAAGTTGAGAATCAGTACTTGTTGTTGATTTGAATTGTTCAAATTGACAAGTGGTAATTCGATTATATATGATATGATCGCTGTGGTGTATGAGATACATCAATTGGAGGATTAATGTAAATGAGATTTACGTTAAGTACCATGAAATAGGAAAAGGGCTATGATTTATATGTTTCATGAGATGAAAGTTGGTTATCATGTATATTTATAATTATATTAATTATTGGATAATTATCTCTTTTTCTCTAATAACCAATTGAATGGGAGGTTATTGGTGGTTTTATGGTAACCATGAGATAGAAGAAAAAATGTTTTTCTAATTTTAGTAGATTTGAGAAAGCTGCTATTCTTGGCAAGTTACTTAGGGAGAGGTTGTTAAGTGAATAAGATTCACTAAACGATAGCTGAAGAGAGACTAGAAGATCATGGAGTGATACTATACGATAGTTCACTCAGCTGGCCTTTAGTTAAACGATCGCGAAGCTTTTGCTAAACGATCGCATAAAATTTGTTAAACGATTGGGCATCATCTATACGATAGACTTTTTCCATCTCCCACTTGCTCAATCATTTACATGATTGTTCTTCCTCCAGTCTCGTCCTCTAACCAGGTCCACATAAAGCCCACACTTCTAGATTCTCACACCAAGAATACGAAGGTAGTCATTGTGGTGGTGTCGTACTCAACTCGACATCGTTCGAAGTTTTTTGAGGTCGTTCGTGATTGTTGTCTTGCTGATTGTACGAGTGTTCAAGATCGAGGGTGTTTGAAGATGAGTCTTCAAATGTATGTATAATTCTATCCCTTGATCTTATGTAAAGCATGATGTAATTTCGTTTTATGCATAGCCTATATGTTCGTTTCTTGATTGTAATTGTTTATGTTCAAATACTATTGGAATTTGAAACGATCATTCCGCTGCTCATGGAAATCCTCATATCTGATTTTCTTCAGTTTGGACGACCTTGTCTAGATCTAGCTCTGTTTTTTTCTCACGGGTCAACTTGAGGATCAACTCCTTCAATACAAAACATTTTTCAACTGGGTGGCTAACGACCCTGTGATAATTACAATAATTGGGATTATCCACTTTGTCGGCTTGTTTCGGTCATTTACATTCTAGTAGTTAGATAAGGTGGTTCTCCAGCAGTTGCTCAACAATATTTACCACGTTGGAGATGGGGAATGGGTAGACTTTTTCCTGCCGCTCCTTCATAGTTAGGCGATGTCTTTCGCCTCCTTCGTCTTTCTTTTCCATCTTCTTCTCTTTCCCTTTTGAGGAAAAATTCAATGGGGTTGTATTAACGACATTGATTCCTTCGTGGCACCTTTCGCAATCTTCTCGGCGCCCTTCACTTCCTTCTTGTCTTTCTTTAGTTCGTGGATCAGAAAATCCTTCGTTCCCCTATTGGCGATACTTAGGTCCATGTCATGGGCGTGAGTCGCTAATTCGTTAAAGGTACAGGGCTTTATTCCCTGCAGGATATAGAGGAGTTCCAAGTGCATACCCCACGTGCACATTCCCACAACTGATAATTCGGTGAGTCGGTCTTTGCAGTCCAGACTCAGAGCCCTCCATTGTTTGATGTAGTCGATGATCGGCTCCCCTTTCCATTGCTTGGCATTTGTCAACTCCATCATGCTGATGGTGCGTCTAGTGCTGTAGGAGCAGTTCAAGAATTCTCTTTCAAGTTGTTCCCAACTGTCGATCACCTCAGGTTCTAATTCTGTGTACCAGTCAAAAGAGTTTCCTTTGAGGGTTCTGACGAACTGCTTAATTAGTAGATCTTCTCTTGTTCCTACATTTTCGCATATTCCTACGAAGTGGGCAATGTGTTGCTTTGGGTTGCCCTTTCCGTCGAATTGCTGGAACTTTAGAGGTTAATACCCTATAGGCATTCTCAAGCTGTCAATCCTCTAGTTGTATGGCTTGGAATACATGAAGGAAGTCTGAGTCGAGCCTCCATACTGAGCCCTTATGGAGGTCATGATCATGTCTTGCAATTGTTGGACCGACAAAGAGGCCACCGAAGCGAACTGTTGCAGCTGGTTTTCTTGCTGCATGATCTTCCCCTTGTCAGTTGCTTTGACCATGGGTGTTTGGCTTGATTCAGCAGCCTCTCAAGATTGCATTCGTTCTCTCAGTGCAGTGATCTCATGGTCTCGCTCCTCGACAACTTTCATTAGAAAGTTGATATTCCTTTCCATTTCTTCTATGGTCGCTTCAGCCGTTACATCTGCCATCATGATAGAAATCACCTCTGGCTGTGAACCCCCTTTCGACTTGTTGGAGGCGGAAGTAGAGTTTTCAAACAGAGGGTTCTCCTTGATGATAATCCTGCATTGTGGGGACTCCATTATTTTCCTCAAGATGTGCCGATGAGGGAGCTTTTCTCTTGCTCCTACGTAACTTCCCTTGAGCAATTACGGGTGACAGGTCCCATGTAGGAGTTATTTATGGAGGAAGCTCTGGATTCCATTGATGCGTGGTGTTATGCAATGAAATAATGGTAAAGAATGCAATGGTGGAAAATGCATTGTGCATGCAAATTTTCTCAGCAAGATCCAAGTATAAATCCTACTGAGTTATCTGGTAAGCCCATGGTTGAACATAGGGACTAAAGAAAATAGTATGCGATGGTAATTTTAGATCACTTTGCGGTAACAAATAAATCAAGGGGTTGGTTGGTTTGTTGTTTACAGTATAAAGTGTATGTGGCGAAGTTGAGAAAAGAGTAAGTATGCGGAGGAACGGGTTGAGAAGGTCTTTAGATAGCATTTCCTGAGAATGCGTTGAAGCTATGCGATCATGCTACACTTATGCAACAATAATTCATTTTCCAATGCAAATGTGATAGCTCCTAGTTTTAGGACACATGCGATGTATACGATGATATCTATAGAGTTTGTTCCTAAATCTCTACTTCTTACCTATGCGATGATGAAAGATGCACACAAGGACAAGGTGACCGCATACATCATATCCTATCTCTAGGGTACATGCGATGTGTTAATAGCATACAGAACTTATTCCTAAGCTTCTATCTCTTGATTATGCGGTTCTAATCTAACTCTCCCAAGCCCAGATTCTAACCTGACTTTTCCAAGCCTAGATTCTATCCTTAGACTACCCTCCCGAGTATCTCTAATGGACGAATGATGCATACATAATACAAGATGATTGCATAGAATGAATATCTCAGGTTATGGTACTAAGTGCTTCTCAACCCATCCGACAGATTTAGCTACTCATGCGTAATATAAAAAGAGTGGACAGATATAAAGATGAAATTTCCAATTTTATAAAGGTTCAGAGTACAAAATGACAATGGAAAATAAGGGTAGAGCCTCGTAGCAATTTCCTAAGGCTTTTACAATGTGTTATCTCTATTCTGCCCAAAAGATGTTCTTGCTTCCGCAAGAGTTGGCCCTCTCTATGGTTTCGACGCTTTCCGGCTTTTCCAAGTTCACCGGGACAATCTCTCAATGTAATCTCCCTTCGCTCGCTTCCGCCTTCTAAGTTAAAGAAAACTATCAACAAGGCTAACTTCTATCTATATGGTAAGCTCTTTAGACTGAGCGAACTTCTTCAACGAAGGTAACCTTTGGTATTTATAGAGCTTCAGGGTGAAGAACTTTTTTTCTCGAATGATTGCACTGATAGGATGTCATTAATTCTCTATCTGATGCGCTGAATATTTGTCACTGAAATGTTGAGTGTACTTGCTACAGTATGTCGTTAATGGCTTGTCAACTTAATTCGGAATCGACCGTCATTAGCTTTCTGTCCCATCGTGATTTATTAAGCTTTCACCAAGATGCGCCCACCTTGATGCACCGGCTCTATGCGGTTACCTTCTTGAGTATATTTTCACGAGCGCAAATGATCACATAGCCTTGCGGTCGCAATCTCTTAATGCGTTCGGACGTTAATTTCTTTGGATCGCATTTCTGCCTTGCGTCAACGCATTTTCCTACATAAAATACATAAGTTAGCTAGTTTAATGCGATGGATGCATGCTATCGCAATGTTGCAAACTTAATGCTTTTGGACGCAATATTATATATTTTTACCGTCGCAATTCTGCATTGTTTTATAACTTTTCGCCGTAATAACGTGCATTTCTACCCGTTATCAGCCATCTTCTTTGGTGACATTTGTCTTGTTTGGATGCTAAGAGAGAGATGAGAGGTAAAGTAGTCCCACTGGGCGTGCCAATTTGTTCACATGAGGTTTCTAGATAAACGTATTTCGTGGAGTTGAACTTGTGTTGGTGTTGTTGTTGATTTTGATTTGATGCGATATGGTTCGATCTCTAGTATTTGATCCTCTGATTCTCTCCCGGTTGAGTGAATATGCTTGACTTGAAGAAAAAAGGCACCGAACATTCTTGAAGTCAAAGTCTTGGAAGAGTCTTTGTGTCTTCAAGGGTCTTCTGTCTTCTAGGAGTGCAACTTCAGGAGTCTTGAGAGTCTTCTGCTTGTTGATGAATTCTCTCTAGGCTCTCTGAATGTGGAATTGTTGACCTTTGTAAATGAGGAGAGTTTCTCTATTTATAGAACAACTTGATGGACTTCATGGGCTTGGGCCTAGTTGGCCCATGGGTCAGGGCTTGATTAGCCCATGGGCCTGATGTTTAGACCTAATTAATTGGACTTGAGCCTAGCCTTTGGACTTAATTAATTGGACTTGAGTCTAGCCTTTGGGCCCAATTAACTTAGCTTAGGCTTATTTTGGTATTTTCGGCTCACATTAAGCCCATATTTGGGTATAATTTGGCCAACACCCAAATTATAACGTCAAATTAGACAAAATTAATTTTACTCAATCCACGTCTGCGACGAAAACACAGAATTTGTCCTCAATTTCAATTTAAGACACACGTCAACTCTTAATTGGTCATAAATTTGACGATTTTGGAATTCCGTCATTAATTTAGCAAATGACGTGGCGGTCTATGATTGGTCCGAAATTTCTCCTCCAATACGTTCAAATTCGAATTAAGGAAATTAATAATTATATGTGATATAATTACACGTTTAATTTTGGAATTAAACGGAATTGGAGAATCGATTAATATATAAATATGATTTAAACATTAATTTCATGAATGAGGATTCATGACGATGAAATTGGTGACAAATTAATTTAATATTTGATATTAAATTAATAGAATTAATTAAATTATTTAATTAATTATTNATTAATTATTAATTATTAATTTTATAAGAAAAATTGATTATTGAATTAATTTTTTGTAAAATTAATAAAATTTCAATTCTAATTAAAGAATTAAAATTTTAAAAAGTTCAATTTTGAAAATCAAAATTCCAAATAAAAGAGAAATTGAAAATCGAGAAAAATCCCATGGTGGGATTTTCCCATTTTCAAGCTTACAACTTAGTCATCTTTGCACCATGTTTTTCCATTTTCAAGCTCAATTTTAAAGAGGAGCTAGAATCCATGCATGCATTCTGATGGCATTAATTGCCTGAATAAAACACTATTGATTGAGTTGAAAAAAGGATCCAATTAAGTGGTATTTATTGTGTTCTTCAAGTTGAAGAAAGTTCTTCAACAGTGCTGAACCAATGTGTTTTCTCCTTTCAATTCCCAAATTCAAGCATGTTTTCAGTCCCACAACTCAATCCAAGACTCCTAGAAAATAGTGGGAAGCTCTAGAGGTGGTTCACGACCTGAATTGGAGAAGATTGTAGTTGAATCTTGTTGAAGAAGAGGATCTTCAAAGGTATGTAATGAAACCCTCTTGATACCCGATGAACATGCTTAATTCAAAGCCAAAATTGATGAATTATAATACTTTATGATCCTGTTTTCTTCCTTTGTTTGTTTCCTTAAACCAACAAAAGTAAAAAAATAAAATATATGTCAAGTATCTTCTAACTACTAACCACTCACAATTCATTATGATTGAAGCCTATTAGGATTTATCTATGAGAAATTATATCAAATATCAGGTATTCGTGTCACTATAATTTTTATATATTTATAGAAAAGTACAACGTTTCTAATTACTTGATTTTATATTAGTGAAATTATCTTTTCTACGCACACTACTGCCAGACGTAGATGATATTGCATGAAACTAGGTTATCAAACTCTGTATTTCTATTCATGATTTCCTTTTTTATCTTTGATATTCTTAATATTGTCGTAATATTGTGTGTAACAAATTTTATTGTGTTAGATAATATTTATTTCACAAAGTATTAATAGGTAATATATCATAGTTTGCAAACACTTTATGACTTTCCTTAATGAACCATATCTTTCTTTATAAATATCATTGGGCACAATTTCTATTGTCCATATTCTTTATAAATATTAAATAAGTTTAATTATATTAGGCAAATGTGAAAATGACCCAAATATTTTAAAAAAACAAATATTAAATAAGATGATATAGACAAATTTGAAAAATGACCTAAATTGAAGTTCATTAGGCACAATTTCTATTGTCCATATTTTTTAAAGTTCATGTACCTTTCAAGGTAGGGTTATGTTTAGTTTTTTTTAGCAAAATGTTATAAATGTAGTTATCCAACATTAAAAAAATTGAAGAAAGGAGTGAAGAAGGTTGAGAAGCAAAAAACTTGATTTTTTTTAGCCACTACCTTCTTCTTCATACTCGATGCTTGATTGTAATTACTTGATGCTCGATGGTACTCGATGACATTTACTCAATAGTATTTTGGTAATTACTCTAATGTATTTTGGCATACTTGATGCTCGATGGTAATTACTCGATGCTTGATGGTACTCGATGGTATTCAATGGCATTAAGCCCGGTTCAGCCAATTTTGAGCGTTAGAGGTCCAGTTCGAGAGGTTTGGGTTTGCTTCATGGCAGTTCGAGTGGTCTAGAAGTGTTTTGGAGCAAGTTTTTGTTGTTTTATGTAATAATTAGACCTTTTTTTTCTTGAGAATGCCAAAACTAAACCATATCAGTTTGTGTTTAATTATTTATGCATGTGATGTATGTTATAATAAAATAAATCTTGTATGTGCATATAATATGACATGTAGATTTAAAATCCCACCACAGAAAGCATGTTACATGCATTGAAAGTATGTTATAAGGTGTTATAATATATAGTATGCATGTTTAGGGTTTCAGATGTTTTAATATAAGTGTTATATTAAATCATGAGATATCTGATGTATATTATAGATGTACACCATGTCTGAAGTTTTATAAGTTATAAAATTCGGTTAGACATTTAAAATCCATAACAAAGATAAGTTGCATACTCACGTAGGTTAACCACTTATTTTACGTAGGTTAACCAGTTGTTTTAATAGTTAAAATAGGTCATTATCTTATAAAACTTGGGTTACAAACTCAATTGGTATATAATCCTGTCTAAGACTGGAGATATTTAAGTTAACGGTTTACGTAACACCTCTTACCTAGAGATTATGGTGGAATAATTGAGCTTTGTTAATTAGTTTTATGAACAATACATGTGCGGTGTGAGGTTTTAAAACTAGTTTATCACCTAGACATCGTAGGTTAAATCCAAATATAAATGTTATACTTGGATAAACACCTAGACTTAGGTTGTTTAATTAGCCGAAACATTCCTAAGTAAAGATTTATCTAAAAACAAATAGAACACTTCAGTGGAAGATTAATAACATATGAGATATGTTGTTCTTAGTTCTCACGTCCCTAAGAGTTCGCACCGTGAGATCCATGCAACCCTTTGTGTCACCCTGGAGTGACCTCAATTCGGAAAGTGTTTGCATGAGACAATAACAAGATGAATAGGGAAAATAGTTCATAGTAAGTGGGTGAAGGATGTGTGTCAACGTATCCTACGGTCTCTTCCATTAGTTTGGATAGTGAGATTGCTATGTTGCGCCTTCTTGTCATCTTTAAGGCGGCATTAACTAGTCTCTAACCACGGCTATCCCCTCCGAGAGTTGTAACATAGGATTCAGAACAACTGAAACTCCAAAAAAGGATAGGATTTCTTAGGTCGTTTCCTAACTTTGACTCTCCAATTCAATAGAATCATTGGGGCCGCTAATCTCTGAGATCTAGAAATGGAGGGTTACACTTACAAAATTACTAAATGTTAGTAAGTTCTTGATTGAAAACGGTAGCTAAATGACTATAAGAATATGAGTTATTCTAGAGATAGGATTTAGTCAAGAATATCTTGCTTTAGTGAAGGAGTATTTGACTGTCCATCGATAGCACTTATTCTGACTCATTATAGTATCGGTGCAAATAAAATAATGAAATTTGGGTACATTGTTACTTTGCTAAAATATGATTGGATTTAAAAGCAATTCACTAATAAAGAAATTATTTATTTTTCATAATGACTACTTCATTGATACAACTTTTGGCTTTGGATAAAGTAACTGGGGACAATTATGCTACATGGAAATCAAATTTGAATACAATACTGGTGTTAGACAATTTAAGGTTCATTTTGACAGAGGAATATCCTCCCATCCCTAGCACGAATGCAAATTGAACTGTTCGGGATGCATACATTGAACTGTTCGGGATGCATACAACAAATGGACGAAGGCAAATGAGAAAACCCATGTCTACATTATTGCTAGCATATTTGATGTCTTGGCGAAGAAACACGAAAGCATGTATACTACCAAAGAGATTATGGAATCTCTACATGGGATGTTTGGACTACTATCCTTCTCCCTGAGGCATGATGCTATTAAATATGTTTACAGCTATCGAAAGAAAGAAGGAGCCTCTATTAGAAAACATGTCCTGGACATGATGGTCCATTTCAATGTGGCAGAGGTAAACAGAGCTGTCGTAAACGAGAGAAGTTAAGTCAGTTTTATTCTAGAGTCTCTTCCAAAGAGCTTCTTGCAATTTCGCACCAACCCATTAATGAAAAAGATAGAATACAATATGACTACACTTCTCAATGAGCTACAGGCTTCTCCATCCATTTTGAGAATAAAAAGACAATAAGGGGAGGTAAATGTTGTCGATGCTGAGAAAAGAGGATCGTCCTCTAAAAAGTAAGATGTTTCTTCTTATTCTTGAATGAGAGTATTTCAGTGAAAAAAAACAAAAGGAAAGGGAAAAAGAAAACTTTTACTGGCCACAAAGGCAAGGCCAAAGCTGCAGACAAAGGAAAATATTTCTACTGCAGCGAGGACGAGTACTGGAAGAGAAACTTGCCACAATACCTTGCAGAGAAAAGTGCGAAAAAAGAAAAACAAGGAAAGTAGTTCCTAAGGATTTCTTACAATGAGATAATGCTCAAGGTTATGAACATGGGAGAGTATCTCAGAAAGACCAGTGGGAGATTTTGGAGTTGCTAACAAAAGATGAATCCGATTACTTTTGTTAAGTAATAACAGTTGTTTTATCTTTTATAAAAAACATGTTGTATATAATTGTTTGTTATAAATGAAATGGTCATTAGCAAAAGTTATATTTGTCTATTATAAAGCAACATCTGTTAAAACCAACCAAAGTTGAAGGCCATTTCAAATATTTAACGGCTCAAAAACAATAAAGCAAATGATTATCTTTATCTAAGTAATAAGTTTAGAACACTTGAAAGGTTAAGGTGTATAAAACTCGTTAGTTAAAGAATACAAAGAGTCTGAGATTTCTAGGGCTATTTTGATAGAACATGAAATCAAGTGGAAACTCTCTATACCAAGTTGTCTTAATTATTTTGAACAACATTCCAATTTTAAGGTGCTTCTAAAATTCCATATGAGATATGGAGAACTCATAAAAGCTGTTTATGATATGTAAAAGATGTTTACATAGTTCAGAACTCTAGAATAGATCAACACATGTGTAAGTGTCAAACCCTTAATTGTTGGAATATTGTTCAAATGGCATGCCTATCTGTAGGTAACACCAAAAGTAGTATATTTTTCAAGTAAAGAGAAATCAAGTATATGTGTTGACGAATGCTAAGTTTTTTCTAGAAAAGTATACGAGATCACCATGTATTACTTAGTTTTCGTAAAAAGAAACGGGTATATCAATAAAAGTTATTGATTAAAGCTGACACTGTAACAAAAGTTGTTTGGACAGGTCAAATGCATCTTACTCAAAGAGTTGAGGGTACCTCGATGTAGTGGGAGGAATGTATGATAGCCTAGCCGTTATTTAGGTTTAGTGGAAACTCAAGTCATCAAGTCTTGATAGTGGTATCGAAAAACAAAAATTTGTAGAAATAAGATGCATTCCCTATATTGTTTTGAATAGAAGTCCATTGAGAGATCCTCTAGACTAAAGTGTTTGAGGATCATCTAGTGAGACTAGGACTACGACTTATATAACCTAGGGCAAGTGGGAGAAAGGCCAATGGGTATGTGATACCTAAAAGTAAACCATGGTTATTAGATGCCCTAGTTTATTGTATTTCTCTGTAAAACTAAAAAATTCAACATTACATATTCATATGTATGTTACTACTGGAGTTTTAGTCCAACTGGGAGTTTGTTGGGTTTTATTCCTAAAACTCGTGGTATGTAAACAATAAACTTATTCTGAAATTCAATAAAGTTATTGGTGAAGTTTGATTCAATAAATTTGTCATTTGAATTTATGAATTGCTTATTTTGTTTTAGAAATAAATCCAATAAACTAAAAGATCCATGACTATTATATGAGTACTTAAACTTTATGTGGAGACATAAAAGTGGATCAGATTCGAGCAAATAGTCAAAATGATCTATAGTATATGGATAAGGTTGGGTGCCTTATTCTGGTAACACTATCGGATGTGGTCTACTTTGTAGTTGTTACAAGGAGTTGTAAAGTGCTACAAACGAAGTGATCCTGATTCGTTCATGTGGGACATGAGGAATGTGGGCGTCCTGTACAATGAGTTTGCATAAGATCGGACCAAGAAATAAGTCACTCTTACTTTATAATGTTGTTTACTGTTTAGGACTTACTATTTCATAACAATGACCTAGGTTACTTAACCTTAATCTAGAGCTAACTATAAACTCCTATTTATTCGAGATTATCCTTAGATTTACATAGGTGAGGGTTGAATCAACAACGCCAGCTCAATAAGCCTCCCATTTCAAGGGTAAGACCGGATAGATAGCTGGAGACATAGGGTGTAAGATGAAACTCACTCTTACCTACTTTTAGGGATAATAGAGAGATTGTTCACTTAAGTGTTGATTTCGGGTCTTAAACAAGGGGCTTTATCATCTCATTTACTCAAAAGGGATTCTGTTTATTGATTGGATCACAAACAAATTGTTTATTAGAGAATCAGTGGAATTTAAGAAACAAGAGGTAATCTCGGGGTAAAACAACCTTTTGACCCAGCCGTTATTACGACCAACCTGTGAAGGGTTAACTTACTAATTATGGTTATATCAAGTGGACACAATATATCTACAGTGAGGGTAGTGCAACTACTGGGCTTTAATGGAGTGACCCGGTAGTTAACGAATTGGGGTTAACTCGATGTAAAGAGTTTAACCAATTAATCTCGGATCGTTGGACCCCATGATCTATAGGTTCATTAGGTTCTCCTACCAGCTCAAAAAAAGAATTAGCGTTAGAATAGCATGATAAGTTGATTTCAAACTTTCAAATTTAAATTAAGGGAATTAGTAATTATATGTGATATAATTACACGTTTAATTTTGGTATTAAACGAAATTGGAGAATCGATTAATATATAAATATGATTTAAATATTAATTTCATTAATGGGGATCCGTGGTGATGAAATTGGTGATAAATTAATTTAATATTTTATATTAAATTAATAGAATTATATAAATTAATTATTAATTATTAATTTTATTAAAAAATTGATTATTGGATTATTTGTTTTGTAAAATTAATAAAATTTTAATTTTAATTAAAGAATTAAAACAAGAAAAAGATTGATTTTGAAAATCAAAATTCAAAATAAAGAATAAATTGAAAATTGAGAAAAATCCCGTGGTGGGATTTTTCCATTTTCAAGCTTACAACTTAGTCATCTTTGCACACATTTTCCAGCTCAATTTTGAACGAGGAGATAGAATCCATGCATGAATTGCCTGAATAAAACCACTCTTGATTGACTAGAAAAGATGATGCAAATAAGTGGTATTTGTTGTGTTCTTCAGGTTCTTCAACAATGCTGAACTAATGTGTTTTCTCTTCTCAATTCCCAAATTCAAGCTTGTTTTGAGTCCCACAACTCAATCTAAGGCTCTTAGAGAATAGTAGGAAAGCTTTAGTGGTGGTCCATGACCTGAATTGGAGAAGATTGAAGCTAAATCTTGTTGAAGAGGAGGATGTTTAGAGGTATATAATGAAACCCTCTTGATACCCCATGAACATGCTTAATTCAAAGCCAAAATTGATGAATTAGAATACTTTATGATTTTGTTTTCTTCCGCTATGTGTTTCTTTAAACCAACAAAAGTAAAAAATAAAATATATGTCAGGTATCTTTTAACTACTAACCACCCACAATTTATTGTGATTAAAGCGTATTGGGATTGATCTATGAGAAATTATATCAAATGCCAAATATTTGTGTCACTATAATTGTCGTACATTTATAGAAAAGTATAATAGAAAAGTATAACGTTTTAATCACTTGACCTTATATTAGTGAAATTATCTATTTTCTATGCACACTGCCTCCAGACGTAGATAATATTGCACCAAACTAGGTTATCAAACTCTGTTTTTCTGTTTGTGATTTATTTTTCTATCTTTAATATACTTGATATTGTTGTAATATCGTGTGTAACAAATTTTCTTGTGTGTTAGATAATATTTATTTCACAAAGTATTTATAGGTAATATATCATAGTGTGCAAGCACTTTATGACTTAAATTCATAAATGAAACATATCTTTCTTTATAAATATAATTTATATAATAGATAAAAACAGAGGTGCATAAAAATACACGAGTAGATAAATTGATATACCGCAAAGAAGTGAAAAAGAAAGTTGCAAAAATAAAAATCCTTGGAGAATATTAAATAAGTTTAATTATATTAGGCAAATCTGAAAATGACCAAAATATTTAAAAGTCAACAAAAATTAAATAAGATGATATAGACAAATTTGAAAACATGACCTAAATTGAAGTTCATTGGGCACAATTTCTATTGTTCATAATGTACCTTTCAAGGTAGGTTTTGGTCGAATTTCTTAAATATAGTTATTCAATATTGAAAAAATTCAAAAAAGTGATAAGCTCCAAATATTATAAAAAATACTTTAAACGTGGTTGTGCGTTGCTATAGTAAAATTCTATTTTGTATTCTTAATATGAGAGAGATTAAAGGGTGTAAATAGTATAAAAACTTTGAGAGAACATTCTTGTAATTGAGTTTGAGAGAGATAATTATTATGTGTGATTATAAGAAGTTTTTACAAAGTGGATTTTTTTCAGGTTTGTCGTAGTTTTTCTCTGAGTTTGAAGTAGAGAGCGTTTTCCATAGTGATTTTGAAAAGACCAAAATCACATTTGACATGCTAAAATTACTTTCTTTTAAAATTGTGATATTTGACGATAAGAACTGATTCCAACTCAAGTGATTCGCTAAAAAAAAAAGCTATTATCTCATGTTAAATAATTCCCATTTTATTCCACTTTATTTGGTCCTATCTAAGGTTATTCTCTCTAATTTGTCCATATCTAAGGTTATTCTCTCTAATTTTTAAAATTCTTTTTAAGTTTCTTTTTAAAATTCTTTTAAAAATATTTGTCCATATCTAAGGTTTATTCTTTCTAATTTTTACCTCTCCCCAATTTTCTCAATCTAAAACTTTTATCATGTTTATCCTTAATTTTGAACAATTTTTTTGAAAAATAGAGCATTTTTCTAACATTTTCTCTCTCCAATGGTTTTATTAATAAAGAATAATATTTTTCTATATTTAAAAATATTTTCAATATTTAAATGACAAAACTATTGAAAATATATTTAGATATATCAAAATGTCGATTTTATTTGAGATGTTATCAGGATAGATTACGATAGATATCTATTAAGCACCGAGAGATGTCAGAAATGCTGTACATACATTGATTCATTTTGCTTTGTTCTTTCATTTCAAAAAAAAAAAAAAACAAACAACAACCATAAATTATGTTTACAGGATGGCACAATTTCTATATTCTACATTTTATAAACTTCATGACATAAGCTACCAAACTTATAATTTAAGCTGAATTTAATGATCTCCCTATTGCACTTGATTCAATACGTAGAAAATTAAGTAGCCAAAGCGAAGGTTGTTTAGTCTTTGCATTTGGACTCACAAAGTGACGAGGCACAGTGCAGGGCAAATTCACCTGGGATTTATGTTGGCTTTCAAAGGCTTTTCCATCACCACCGTGAACTCTAGCTTCTCCGACAAATCCACTTCATCTCCATCGACGGCCTTCCACTCAAATCGCCAAATCAAATTAGCAACAAAATATTCCAAATGAAGAATCGCCAAACTGAATCCAGGACACATCCTTCTCCCTGCTCCGAATGGCATCATCTTTATCTCTTTGTTTCCGGTTATATCAAACGCACCTTCTCCTCCTTCGCCGGCTTTCGTGAACCTCTCTGGTTTGAATTCCATCGGATCTTCCCACACTTTTGGATCCCAACCTGTCTCCGCAATCATAAAATTTACAGTCACATTCTTTGGTATCACATAATCTTCCAACATTGTATCTTCTTTCACTGCGTGTGGTAACACGAAATGCACTGGTGGGTGTCTTCTTAATCCTTCTAATACCACTGCTTTCAGATATGCAAGTTTCTCCAAATCCTCTTCTTTCACCTCCTCCATTGATCCATCTCCCATTACTCCTTTCATCTCTGCCAAAAGCTTGTTTTGAATCTCTGGGTTTTTCACTAAATTCGCCATTATCCATTGCAGGGCTGTGGAGGTTGTATCAGTGCCGGCGATGAGGAACTCGGAGCATATGCTGACCATCTCCTCATCAGTAAGCTTTCTATTGTCCTCATCGGGAAGCTCTAAATCAAGCAGTGTGTCTACATATGATACCACGAGTTCTTCTTTATTTTCGCCTCGGTTTTCTCTGTTTTGGTTTTCCTTCCTTCTTGATTCAATCAAAGGAATTACGACTTTCTCTTGGTTTCTTCTCAGTTCCGAAAACTCCTCCCAACGTTTTCGGAGGAAAATCTTGGACAACTTCGGCAAGAAATCGAGGGCGCTGAAACGCCCAAAATTCAACAACATAGCTCGATGCACGTCTTCAATTTTCTTGATCTGGGATTCATCAAACTTATCCCCAAAGCACATCAACGCCAACAAACAGAACATAGCGTGCTGAAAATTCTCGATAACTGAGACAGGGTTTCCCGATTCAGACTGAGATTGAAGACGATTGAGAAGAATATCCAAAACCCACTTGCGAGCATGACTGTAGGACCTGACACGGGAAGGATGGAGGATTTGGGAATTGAGATTGCGGCGGAGGAGGCGCCAGAGTGGGCCGTAATAGGCAGAGCTGATGTTGTGTTGGTTGGAGGTCATGACCTTGCTAAAAGGTAGCGCCGGTGGACGGTCGGCGAAGAGAGCGCCGTTGAGAACGAGGGCCTTGTGGGCGAGGGAGCGGTCAGCGATGAAGACGGCGGCGCTTGTGCCGATGGGGAGGGTAATGATGGGGCCATATTTTGCGATGAAACTCCGGAGTAGATATTCGATTTGGAGTGGGGATCTGCGGAGAAATAGAAAACTGGTGAGGATGGGGATTGAAGAAGGGCGTGGTGGAAGCTTTGTGGAGCTTCGGAAATGCGTAAAAATGGAGCCGAGAAAAGAGCAAATGCAGATGGAGATGATGACAATGAACCAAATCTCCATTTTTTTTTTTATTTATTTATTTTTGTCTGTGTTGGAGATTGGATATTGAATTCAACAACAAAAAACTAATCTCCATTTATTGTTTGTTATTTGGAAAAGTATCTTAACCAAATAGAAATTTTAGGTGTATATTTTATCAATACACTTATCTTATTATATTTAAGTATAATTTAATAAAATACTGTCATGTGGTATTTTTATTTTTCTAAAAATTAATCATGTAGATGCTGAACTAATGTAACTTAATAATTGCAAGATGCTTATCGTTTAAGATAAACTACACGATCATGTAGGTTTTACTGAACGATCATTTAGGAAAAGGTTTATGATCATTTAACAAACCCAGCACACTATACGATTGTTTAGGGAAGCTATCCGATCGTGTAGGAACTAGTGTGTGATCGTTTAGGCACGAGGTGGACGATCATCTAGGCATAGAGTGACTATCGTATAGGCTCTCGACATTAAACGATCGATTACTTTTCACCAGCGCGCTTTTTCTCTCTTTTCGAACGATTGATTGAAAATGAAAACCAATTTCATTTTAATTCATCGGTTTCAATAACCGACGCATTCCCACTAACGCACGTCCGAACGTGATTTTTGGCTTAATTATCATATAATTAACCAATTAAGATATTAATAAATATAATCATATTATATTTTTACCCTATAGTTTGATATCACATATCTACTATAGTAATTTCTCCTCTATTTGATATAAATCATATTTATATCTAATTTCCTCCAAAATAATGTATCTCATACATTTAGCCAATTATATCATAAATCATCAAACTTTCTCTTGTCAATTTGAACATTTCAAATTAACCGAAACACTGATTTTTTACTTTATCCAAGCTATCCAGGGGACCTAATGGACTTGTGGCTCGAAGCTCCAATGGTTCGTGAATAGCTAACTAAACTCTTTAGCCACGAGATCCACCATCTGTTAACTGTTAGGCATTCCACTAAATACCAACCGTTGAAGTCTTCTTACCATAGATATATTTCTATGTCCATCGGATATAACCAATCATGAGTACGATGTCCCTTCACAGATGCTCGTAAGTACAGTTGGGCCAAATTACTATTTTTCCCTTTTAGTTACATCTCAGTCCTTAAGTACCACTAATTCCTCTAATGAACAATACAACATAGTCCAACTAAGTGTGAACACCTCTCGGACCAAGAGAATGTGTGTGGTGCCACATTGTTCAAGCCCCGAAATCAACCCTTAAGGGAGCTATCTATCTATTTACCCCTGCCTCGGGGAAGGAGTGAATTCCATCTTGTGTAGCTGAGTTCCTAGCTCTCAAATCAGACGAATCCCCAAAATGGTAGGTTTTAATCGGAGACCTGGCCACTCGCACCCATAC
>NC_052358.1:40839330-40845639 GCF_009727055.1 Benincasa hispida
GATACTTCCCGCTCTTTGTGTTTGCCGATCTGTGGGGACTCCTTCGGGCTTCTGGGGGAGTTTTTGCCAACGTGGGCTCCTCATTATTATTACAGATAGGAGGGTAATGGGGCCTAGACATATCTGGAACAAACTTTCCAAGGTTCTTGCCCAAGAACTTCCTGAGGCCTCCTTAGCAGCTTCGCAAGCCGCTACGTACTCCGCCTCCATAGTGGAGTCGGTGATGCACCCTTGCTTAGTGCTTCGCCACACTACAGCTCCTCCGTTAAGAGTAAAGACTGACCCTGATGTCGACTTGCCAGAGTCTTTATCAGTCTGAAAGTCAGAATCTGTGTATCCGGTAAGGATCAAATCCCTAAAACCATACACGAATATGTAGTCCCTCGTTCTCCGAGATACTTGAGGATGTTCTTCACTGCGGTTCAGTGACCCTAGCCTAGGTTAGACTGATACCTACTAACTATGCCTACAACGTGAAAGATGTCTGGATGAGTACAAAGCATCGCATACATCAAACTGCAATGGCAGATGCATATGAGACTCGTCTCATCTCCTCAACCTCTTGAGGCGTCTTATGACACATGTCCTTAGACAAAGTGATCCATGCCTAAACGATAGTAGACCCCTATTGAAGTCCTGCATCGAGTACTTGAGCAACATCTTGTCAATGTATGATGCCTGAGACAGTTCTCGCACTTTATTCTTACGATCCCGAAAGATCTATATACCTAGAAGAAATTGAGCCTCTCCCAAATCTTTCATTTGGAATTAGGTCGCTAGCCAGTTCTTAACTACAGTTAATAGACCTACATCATTCCTAGTGAGTATGATATTGTCTACGTACAACACTAAGAAGACTACTGAAGCATTGATGATCTTCTTGTATACACAAGGTTCATCAATGTTTTGGTCAAAGCCATACGACTTTATTGCAGTATCAAACCATATGTTCCAAGATCGAGACGCTTGTTTCAGTCCATAAATGGACCGATTCAGTTTGAAAACCTTTTGCTCTTGACCTTGGGCTATGAATCTCTCGGGTTGCACCATGTAAATGGTCTCCTCAAGATTTCCATTCAAAAAGGTCGTCTTGACGTTCATTTGCCATATCTCATAATTATAATAAGCTGCAATGGACAAGAGGATGTGGATCGACTGTAACATGGCAACAGGCGAGAAATTCTCCTCATAGGCGACTCCCTTTACCTGGGTATAACCCTTTGCCACAAGTCGAGCCTTCAAGATTTGTACCTTCCCATCAGCACCCCATTTATGCTTGTAGATCCATTTACAACCTATAGGTCTTACCCTATCAGGCTGATCTACAAGATCCCATATTGAGTTGAATTATATCAACTCCATCTCGAGATCCATGGCCTTGACCCATTCATCCTAATTAGCATCCTCCAATGCCTTTTTATAAGACAACGAATACAGAACGTCGCCATCTGCTACCATAGCAATAATTTTCGTGAAACCCAGATAGCGATCGGGTGGGTTTGCAACCCTCCCACTACGTCAAGGTTCCCTCAACTCTTGAGGTGGAACCGACCTATTGGATGAAATCCCATCAACAACTCTTGCTGATGTAGTAGGCTCTTCAACAACTCTTGTTGAAGTTTTAGTAGTTTCATTGGAAAGCTCACGCAACACGACTTTGCTTCGTGGATTGTGCTCCCTTATATGATCCTCCTCTTGGAAAGTAGCGTTTATGGAAACAAACACCCTATTTTCCATCGGATCATAAAAATAACCCCCTCGTGTACCTTTGAGGTAGCCTACAAAGAGGCATAACCTCGATCGTGGTTTCAACTTCTTGGGATTAACCTCAAGCACATATGCAGGACAACCCCAAATGCGGAAGTGATGTAAACTAGCTTTACGACTGTTCCACAACTCCAGTGGTGTTCTTGCAACACTCTTGGAGGGAACATAGTTGTATACCGCAGTCTCCATTACAAAACCCCAAAACGAGTCCGCTAAGGAAGCGTAACTCATCATCTAGTGAACCATGTCTAACCTGTCTCTTATACACATCTAGATGTGTATAAGAGACAGCTAATAAGGTCCTATTTCTCCTCTCCGCTACACCATTCTGCTAAGGTGTACCCGGCGCTGGGAGTTGGGAAATGATTCCATGTTCTGTCAAATAGTATTGGAATGCTGAGTCCAAAAACTCTCCACCTTGATTTGATCAAACAGTTTTAATCCGTCTATCTAATGCATTTTCAACTTCAGTCTTGAACTCTTTGAACTTTTCAAAAGATTCAGACTTTCGTTGCATAAGATAAACATATCCGTACCTGGAGTAATCATCAATAAAACTGATAAAATACTCATAGCCACCTCGAGCTCGCACATTCATAGGACCACAAAGGTCAGAATGTACTAACTCAAGAGGCTCCTTGGCTCTATAACCTTTTCCAGTAAAAGGTCGTTTAGTCATCCTACCCTCAAGACAAGATTCACACACTGGTAAAGAATTTTCTTGTAACTCACTTAGAAGTCCATTCTTTACCAATTTCTCAATCCTATTGAGATTGATGTACCCTAAACGAAGATGCCAAAGTTGGCCATTTTCTTTTGGAGAAATTCATCGACATTTTGATTGAGTTACGAAAGTTCTAAAAAATTCAGTATTATGGAGGGAATTAATGGCTAATGGCCTTAGCACATATAAATTTGTTTCCATATTTGTTGTGCAAATAAAAGCACCATCTGTATGAATAAACACTTTATCCACATTAAAAGAGATAGTATATTTACATTGCAATAAACACTTTACAAAAATGAGGTTCCTTTTTAGTTCGGGAACTATATATACATCATTTAAAATAAGAAACCTATTCTATAAAGATAACTGGAGTCCTCCCACTGCCACAGCTGAGACGACGTGCCCGATGCCTACTCGCGTCGTCATCTCACCAGCCTCCAACTGTTGCTAAAATCTAATCCCTTGAAAAGAAGAACAAACATGGTTAATGGCACCCGAATCAATTATCCAGGTAGAATCATCATTCTACATTAAACAAGTTTCAAGTCAAGTAAATCAAATTTACCTTTATCGGCCTTGGTCTTAGCCTTGGCTGCTTTCTTCTTTTTCAGATACCGAGAAGAGTTCCTCTTTTAGTGTCCATCTTGGTTGCAGTGAAAATAGTTTCCTTTAGTAACCTGTGGACACCTACTTAGGGCGATAGGCGGTGGGTTAGTAGGTGCCTTCCATTTTCCCTTACCACCCTTCTTTTTCTTCTCCTTTGCAGAGTTAGACGTAGAAGGTGCAAATTTCGTTCATAAGGTCGAACCTCTAGAGGATGAAGCAACATTTGCCTCACCCTTCTGCCTCTCCTTACTTTTTCAGTAAAGATTGGTATGTCTGCAACTCGTTGAGGAGAGTTTAAGGCTATATTTCACTTTGTTAAGAATCACATTGCTAACAAAGTGTAGGAAGCTCTCTGGCAAAGAATGCAGGATTATGCTAACCTGGTTGCCCTCATCAATGGTAGACCCATTCAACTTCGCCACATTAAAGTGGACCATCATGTTAAGCACATGTTCACGAACAGAGATGCCTTCTTCAATTTTGAAGTTGGATATGTATTTAAGTGCCTCATGCATAAGCTGTTCATACGGTTGTCCAAAAATCCCCTATAGGGACTCCATGATCTCACGCGCTGAGACCATAGGTTCATGTTTCTTAGCCTAGACTTCAGAAAGACTTGCCAAGATGTAGGCTCGGGTCTTCTCATTCGCCCTTGTCCATCGCTCATATGCCTCCCAAACATTTCGAGTGGCATTAAGAGCTGGAATAGAAGGACAAGCCTCCGTGAGAGCGAACATGAGATCCTTGATGATCAGGATCATCGTGATCATGTGTTTCCAAGTTGCGAAATTATCGCCAGTATGTTTTTCAGCACTTAGTAAAGCCAATGTGGCGTTGTCATTTTGAAAAAGTTGCTGAAAATACGAACAAAATTTTATTAGATTTTGCTAAACCACTTTTAAACCAATAAGTTTTGCAAAATAGTTTCAAGTACCCTAAGTTACAGACTTCTAGTATGCAATGATGCCCCAGTGAGGCAGGACAAACGTCACCAGTGGGGTGATCAGTTGCCCCTTCACTGGGATGAGACATTATCAACCATTAGGCAGAACCAACTCTTGGAATTGAACCTAATAGCCACCATTTTTCGGTCCATAACTGTTAACCTTAACAATTCCGTGTAAGTTTAACCCCTCGCTTTCGGTGCCAGAGTCCCGCCCTAATAAGCCCACCGTAGGGAAGAAAAAGATTAGAACAAGAGACTAATTTACCTTATCCTCTTATAGGAGATCAAATAAAGAAACGCACAAAACTGCCATCCTTTAGGGGGACACTCCCAGGGTGCCTCGAGGCGATGCGCAGTAACTTTATTCAACCTAACAAGGGAGATCGAGGGATATGCTGTCGCACTTCCCACTCCCACTTACTATGAACACTCTCTCCATCCACCTTGATATTGACCTACCCAAACACCATCCGTTAGGGGGACACCCATAAATTAGTTAAAGCTTACTCCATAAAAGCAGGCTAAGCAATAATAGTACCTCGGATTTTCCACTCCGCCTCGGGTTGATCCTTTCCCGGCAGATCCCTTCTACAGCTTGGCCCGCAGCAGTACCTTGACCCAACCCAGGTCTTCCCAATAAGAAGCTAAGCCGTACGGCCAACCTTAAACTTATCACATAGACGATTCAGGCTTTCGGTAGCCTCAGGTCTCTCTCGTCATAACGCCTGATCGTATAATTATATTTCTCCTCTCGTGTAAGCGTGGCGCGGGCCTGAACAGTCGTCTACCATATGGCATAACATACAACGAGTGGAGTCTGATTTCACCTTGTAGTGACAGATTGTGAAGACTGCCCCTATTCGACCCCAGCCTGAAAAGAGTAAAGATAATGGTTTAGTCTGCAATAGTGACAAACCACATGTAATAGATAGGGTTATTTCATTTCCAGATTTTTATTGTAAAGGCTCAATCTACGACAGCTCCAATTAATATCCTTATTTATTACATTATGCGATTGTATGGTTTTTATATGTCTAGTATATCGGCGTGATGCACAAATTACTTCAGAAAAACTTCTCATACCCCTTAGAAGATGTAATTGTGCTCAATATCCAACTATTGATGAGTCAAAAACTATTCGCGGGTCATTCTTGTATTGTATTATATGATAATTTTAGAGACAGACATGATTTAATTATGATATAAGAGTTAATGGCATCATGTAATTCACTTTTATAATATAAGAAGTTATATTTATGCATGTGCACTCCAAAGGTGACTATGACATGTAGCATCATATCTTAGTATATTTTATTAATTGTTATTTCTAATTATAGTATTATAAGGATAAGGGAATGATTAGTGTAATGTTATATCGCTTTAGTGTGTTAATGATATATCTAATAAGTTATATCTACCTATTAGTAATTACCCAAATGGTGTAAAACTAGAATAGTGCATATCGGACATCAATAGGTATATCCTCTTTGTTATAAATGTTTTATTAAGCCAAGGTTCACTTCTGAATTTACGGTAAGACGCTCCACATCTGGTGCTCTTTAGTGCCTTGCTTCGTGTTTTAACATCTCTTTTTAGACAAGTCTTAAAGAAAATTACGAACTAAAGAAAATAAGAAAGACAATGCATCTCACTAAGGTTTTAATTCACATGGTTTTAAAGTGTTTTAAAACTTGGATCACATAGACCTAAGATCAAGGTTCTAATTACGATTAGCAAACCCTAAGGCTTTAATCTTTTAATCAGTTTAATAGGATTAAATTGGTTAATAAAAGGTTAAAGTTAGCGAAAATCTTATATATAAGGGACCTTTTGTCTAAAGGCAGGTTCTGGCTATGGCTGGGTGTATTTAGTTGACTCGGAAACGTAACACCCTACCTGAGAACTTACCTGGAAAGGCTGACATCAGGATATATCAGATTGATGCATGCATGCAGAAGCTTTTGAAGAGGACAGTCATTAGAAAGTGTGTGATTATGTGAACATAAATTTGATTTTCTGTGTCAAATCTATATCTCAATAGACAAACGTTTTGTTTATAAGCAGAGTTTAAACAAGTCGTGACAGAAGCTCTCAGACTTAAAATCAGTGTCGGGATTTGTCTAGAGGGTTAATGACGCGCTAGGTGAACATTTAGTTGGAAGGTACTTGGGGCATTGAGATGTTTCACTTAAACCTTTCATGTTTCTCCTTAAATAGTTCCACACGTGAGATCGTACCCTCGGGCCTCGCGGCACTTTGACGT
>NC_052358.1:40847336-40900750 GCF_009727055.1 Benincasa hispida
CATACTAGTTGAAGACGTTCTTCAAACTTTGGAACTCAATGCAGCGGAAACCTCTACTCGATCAACCAATGCCCAATAGAAACATCGACTACAACAGCATGAACAACCACACAAACACAAACGCCGCGGGGACGACACCAATAGAAAAGAGCCCCAGGTATTCTTGGAGTGAGAACCCAAAGTGTGGTCTTTGGTGAATTTGGTAGAGGAAGAAGGATGAATAGATCGCCTAGACAAAAAGCAAGTGGGAGGGAAAAAGACGCTATCGTATAGCAAGATGCTTATCGTTTAGGAGAAACTACATGATCGTGTAGGTTTTACTCAACGATCATTTAGGAAAAGGTATACGACCATTTAGCAAACTCGGCACACTATATGATCATTTAGGGAAGCTATCAGATCATGTAGAAACTAGTGTGTGATCGTTTAGGCGAGAGGTGGGCGACCGTCTAGGTGCAGAGCGACTATCGTATAGGTTCTTGAGATTAAGCGATCGATTACTTTTCACCAGCGCGCTCTTTCTTTCTCTTTTCGGACGATTGATTCGAAATGAAAACCAATTTCATTTTAATTCATCGATTACAATAACTGGCGCATTCCCACTAACGCATATCCGAACGTGATTTTTGCCTTAATTATCATATAATTAACCAATTAAAATATTAATAAATATAATCATATTATATTTTTATCCTATAGTTTGATATCACATATCTACTATAGTAATTTCTCCTCTACTTGATATAAATCATATTTATTTCTAATTTCATCTAAAATAATGAATCTCATAGATAATGGGTAGAAACACGCATTATTATAGCTCAAATAAGTAAAACAATAAGAGAATGCGATGGTAAAAATAAGCAATATCATGTCCAAAAGTGCTAAACTGAAGAAATTTTGATCGCATGCGCCCATCACATAAAAGAAGTTAAGTTACTTATTTTGTGCAAGAAAAATGCGTTGGCGTAAGGGAAAATGCGATCCATAAGAATTAGATGTTAGCGCGCTTGAAGATTGCGATCGCAAGGCATACGATCGAAAGAAGCTTCTTAAAACAGGTGGCCGCATAAAGACTGTGCATCAAGGTGACAACATAATAAATCATGATGGGACGGAAAGCTGATGACGATCGAATCCAAATTTAGTTGACAAGCCGTTAAAGCCACACCATAGCAAGTACACTAAACTTTTAGTGATTATTAATTGGCACATCAGAGCATGAGATTTAATAACTGCCCATCATTGCAATCATTAGAGAGAAAGGTTGCTTCACCTTGAGCTCTATAAATACCGAAGACCACCATTGTAACGGGGTCAACAAGTGATAGATCATATACAAGTTAAAGAGCCATTAGTCCGTTCACGTACATACTCATACTTAGACTTAGAGGACGGAGACGAGCTAGGAGACGAAGAAGCTGAGAGATCATTCCCGAACAGATCGAGAGACTGTCAGAAAACGCTACAAGGGAGAGAGGGCCAACACGTGCGAGAGCAAGAATATTCATCTGGACAGAGTTGGAGTGAAAAAGACAGTGTAAACGGCCACAAGAAGCAAGACATTGCTTACGGGGCTTCTTATCTCTAAATTCCATTGTTATTTTGTATTCAACACTTTATTTATAGAAAATTGATATCTCATTTCAATCTATGTCCAATCTTTTCACATTTTGCATGAGTAGCTAAATTTCCGAATGGGTTGAGAAGTACTTAGATAGCATGACCTAAGATTTACATTTTATGTGATCATCTTGTCTTATGTATGTGTCATTCACCCTTTAGAGATAATTGAGAGAGTAGTCTAAAGATATAATCTAGACTTGAGAGAGTCAGAATAAAATCTAGGCTTAAGAGAGTCAGATAAGAACCGCATAAGCAAGAAATAGAAACTTAGACATATGTTCTATCACTATTTACACATCGCATACACCCTAGAAATAGGATATGATTGTATACGGTCACCTTGTTTTATGTGTGCAACATTCATCATCGCATAAACAAGAATAGAGGCTTAGACATAAATCCTATTGACTTTTTCGTATACATCGCATGTGTCCTAGAAATAGGAATTATGGCATTTGCATTGAGAGATGACGTGTTGTTGTTTGTGTGAAGCATGATCGCATAACTTGTACGAATCTTAGAAAGTGTTAGCTAAACCCCTTCTCAACCCGTTCATCACATACTCATTGTAACTCTTGATTTCATCAACTCTTTGTTCGTAACTCCCTCGCATGGGAAATATTCTTAATCAAAACACCATCCAACTTATTTGTTTTCACCATCGCAAGAGAATCAAAGTAGCTGTCGCATATTTATTCAGTAGTTCCTGTGTTCGACCCTGGACTTACCAGGAAACCTAGTGAGGCTTAGACTTGGGTCTTATTAGGAAAACTTGCATGTTAAACACATAACACATCACCGCAAACTCACACCATAAACGCATCATAATTCACGACAGTATATATTGCCCTAACAGTAAACCATTTGATTTTCTTTGCAGCTTTTGACCTATGTGAACTACCATTCCTTTCGTAAGGAAAGAAACAGGCGTCGCAGGAGAAATGGACATGTTCATGAGCCCAACTATGGCCTAGAGATTGAAAGAATGTTCTAAAGAAGACAGAGAAACAACTGCCGACAACAACAAGAAAGACATCCTAGAATGGCGGAACAACCGGAAGAAAGAGTCGCAAATGCAAACAACATCATGGAAAACCCCATTCTCCTGGCGAATGACCGCAATAGACCCATCCGGGACTACCGGTCACCAACCTGTATGATTTCTCCCCAGGAATCATGAGGCCAACTTTGGACGGATCAAGGTTTGAGATGAAGCCAGTCATGTTACAGTTGATTCAGACAGTCGGATAGTTTGGTGGAGGGCGTGGCGAGGATCCGCATGCCCATCTCTGAAGTTTCATCGAAATCTATAACACCTTTGTGTTCCCAAATATCTCTGCTGAAGAAGTTCGACTCACGCTTTTCCCATTTTCATTATGCGATTAAGCAAGAAAATGGGCATATTCGCTCAAACTAGGGGAGATAACTCTGTCGAAGCAGGTTGTAGAGAAGTTCATGAAGAAATATTTCCTTCCTATAGAAAATGCAAGAAGAAGGAAGTTAATTAAGAATTTTGAATAGGAAATAGATGAATCGCTCAGCGACGCGTGGGCGAGTTTTAAGAGATTAGTGCGAGTTTATCTGCACAACGGATTACCAGACTGTTTCCAGATGGAGATATTTTATTACGGATTAAATCCTGCATCGCAGAAAATTGCCAATGTTGCAGCAGCTGGTGGTCTGCTTGATAAAACTTTTGATGAGGCGAAGAATATCCTTGATCGCATATCAAAGAATCATAAAGATTGGCAGGAATGATCAACGAAAAAAACTTCGAGAAGGTAATGCAAACAATGGGGCCATCGCATCTCTACGAATCAAATGAATGTGATGATTAATTTGTTACAGGCCACCGCAACCAACAACCTTCGAACGCAAAGAGGGAAAGTCAACGCAATCGAACAGACGAGCACGAGTTGTGCTACTTGTGGAGATTCGCATCCGATTGAAGAATGTCCAAGGAACCTGCAATCAGTGTACTTCGTAAAGAACAACCCTTTCTCTAATACGTACAACCCCAGGTGGAGAAACCATCCCAATTTCGCTTGGAAAAGTACCCAACAAAAAAGTTATCAACCTATAGTGCAAAAAGAAGGACCGCCAGGATTTTTCCAACGAGCGAACGGTCAACCGCAACATCAAGCCAGCAGCTCGCAAGCACCGCCATCATCCTTTCTAAAGAACCTATTAAAATAGTACATTGAAATGAATGAGACTGTCCTCCACAACCAGGCGACTTCCATCCGCAATCTAGAAATCCAAATAGGACAGATTATGGGAGAGCTGAAAAATAGACTACAAGGGACGCTACCGAGCTCAACTAAGCTCCCTCGAAACCCAGGGAACACAGGGAAAGAACAATGCCTAGCAGTCTCCTTGCTAAGTGGAAGGACGACAGCGGAAGAAAAGAAAGAGCCTAGTAGGACCAATCAGAATGTGATGGATTCCAAGAACCCGTTTACACAAGATGAATCAGAAGAGCCCAAGGCGATGAAACCGGAAGTTGCGTCCACCTCTAAACCTCTAGAACACAAAATAGAAAAGGTACAACTACCACCATTCCTGTAAAGACTGAAAAAGAAGCAGAATGATGAAGGAAAGATCGCTACGGTGGCATTAAGGCAAAGATCAAACACTATAATCCCACCGAAGATGCATGACCCAGGAAGCTTTACGATACCCTGCTCAATTGGAGGGGTCTAAATCGGTCAAACACTATGCGATCTTGGGGCGAGTATAAATTTAATGCCACTTTCAATCTTCAAACAATTAAATGTGGGAAAACTGATGCCCACGATGGAGACTCTCCAGCTTGTGGATAGATCTCTAGTACACCCTGAGGGACAGTTGAAGGATGTCTTGGTCACAATTGATAAATTCATTCTACCGGCAAACTTCATCATTCTAGATCATGAAGCAGACGAAGATATGCCTATCATATTGGGACGACCATTTCTATCTACTGGTCGTGCTCTAATTGATTTGCACAAAGGAGAGATCACGATGAGCATCAATAGGAAGAAGCTCAGGATTGAGGCGATCAAGATCCAGAGGATCAAAAAAAGGAGAGAAAACCTCTGTGGACTTGAAAAATCCAGATTGAAGAAGAAACAAGCAGTCCCTGCATTTATATGCAACACAAACTCATCAGGGACGCATTTTTTTAGTATCCTTTTGATATATTTCTTTCATGAACTTACTTTACCTTTTTGTACAACTACTACTCTTTAAAATTACCAACTCTCTCTTTCATACTTTTTACCCTCTTAATATTTAGCAATGATCGTAGTGAACGATTGCAGTGGAACTACATGATAACCTAAAAACATGCGACCAGTTCAACCATCCCATCGCAATCGAGGAATCGGCCCACCACAAGCAAGGATGCGATCACAGATGATGCGGGCAACAGAGAAAATTTGGGGGTTGTATCTTTCTTTGACTCTTTCATTCCAAATTTTCCACTCCTCGCATCTCATTTTAATATAACCAATTTTATTATCGCATCCTCTTTAATTTGACACAATCATTGAATTTTGATTACTTTATTTAGTCATCGCATTCTTCCCTGTACCAATTAAGATTTCAATGATGAACCGCATGTACTAGAGTCAACTTAATTTTCGGACAGTCAACTCATTAAGCATTTCTAAAAGTTAGCGGTCCACCAGCTTCTCTTCAAAAGGATTTTTACAAAACTTCCTAAGAGCATAGCATGTGTTATTTCAGTCTATCAACAATGAGGACATTACTGTCTATAAATTTGGGGGTGCTAGTATTTATTTTCAACCTTGCTTTTAGAATTTCAATTCAAAAAAACAAAAAAAATCATAACATTGAGATCGGATCCCACTCGTAGTTGGATGTCCATATGACACCCGTGGGGGCAAGCCAAAACGAAGGTGGGAATCGTGATCAACGTATAAATCAAGTGATTACAACTCCTCTACCAAATAAAGAAATGGGCATGAGTTTAGACCTGTCTCTTATACACATCTAGATGTGTATAAGAGACAGCCCGTGGGGGCAAGCCAAAACGAAGGTAGGAATCGTGATCAATGCATAAATCAAGCGATCGCAACTCCACTGCCAAATAAAAGAAATGGGCATGAGTTTAGACTGAGAAAGAGTGTCTTGCCTGTAGTTGGATGCTCGCATGACACACGTGGGGGCAAGCCAAAACGAAGGCTAGGCACTTGGATCAACGCAAAATCATAAAAAGAATATATCAATCACGCAAGGATAAAAATTCACTTGGAAACACCCCGGTTGAAGAAAGCTTAAAATAAAAGTTTGAAATAAATCATGTGATGTCCTAGAAACGAGTAAAGTCATTGAAGGTCAAACTTGCGGTCCCTAAAGATTAGAAATATTTTAGGAAAAGACCAGGATAGAAATTAAGAAGGAATTGGTTCGTGAAATTTGAATAAGGCACCTTGAGAAATCTAGGTAGGGTAAAGGCGGTTGACTCTTTAAAGAAAATCTTTAGTTTATGCTTGAGGAAAAGCATTGTTTTAATTTTTGGGGAGTGATAACGGGTAGAAATACATGTTATTATAGCTCAAATAAGTAAAACAATGAGAGAATGTGACGGTAAAAATAAGCAATATCATGTCCAAAAGCAAAAAACTTAAGAAATTGCGATCGCATATGCCCATCGCATAAAAGCAGTTAATTTACTTATTTGTGCAGGAAAAATGTGTTGGCGCAAGGAAAAATGTGATCCAAAGGAATTAGGCTTCAGCGTGTGTCGAAATGCTAAAGATGTATGATGTTCTATGCTCAAAATGATGTGATACTACTTCTAGATATGCGTTAATTATGGATGTTCATGTAGTATGTCATGTGTTGTCACAAGTTTTCTTACAATGGAGCCAAGTGTAATTCCACCGCAAGTTTCTCGGTGTGATCTGAGGTCGAACACGGGGACTGACTTAGGTTATTGTGGTATGTTCATGATATATGCGACCAGGTTTTTCAATCTTTAAAAGTGTGTGTGTACAGGTATATAAATTGCAATAAAGTAAAGTAAAGTAGTAAATATGTGATAATAACATAAAAATACAGTAAACCTAAGCAAGATGATACAAGATACATGCTTCATGTACACAATGCTGGGATCAAGGTTGGCTGTGAAAGTTATGCAATGAACGTGGAAGGCGGCGGCAAGTCTTATGAACAGAATAGAAGGAGAAAGACAATTAATATAAACAACGCAAGTTCTTAATTGCATTGAAGCTACAAATACTGTTCCACCCTTCTCTTGGCATACACCTCTCAATGATCAGTCGTGCTCCCACATGTCTGTGGTGAAACAGATACTAACGTAATGAACACAAGATTGCTTCCATGTCTGGAAGTACTACTCGCTTTAGTTAACGCATTCTTCTGACTTCTCTCGATAGTTCAAAATGGCATCTTCACTTCTACTCTCACAGGTGAAAATGCCATCTAGGATGCTTTAGCTAAATGCATTTTATATCTTTAACACAGATTAAGTACTTGGTTAATTCACATTGCTTATCAGGGAATTAAGAAGACATCATGAAGAAAGTGATTGATGGGTGAACGAAAATAGACAGAAAATAGTAAATGAAAGCTATCGAAACATTTAATATCTCTATTAAGCGTTTGATACATGGTGTGTGAATGAAAAGATAAAGGAAACATGAAATACAACGATCAAAGAGATAGAACAGATACAAACAAGTGCCAATGTCTTAGCACATATTTGATGGAGATCTGCTTATCAGATATGATGGATTTGATGGTAGGAAGAGCTTCCCTTTCAAGCTTGCTCCACTGGTAGCAAGGATCTTTGCACAGAGCTTCCTGTCGGGTATTTAGCAGGTTAAATATGAGATTCACCTCTCAGCCTTATCTCGTCTTCTTCCCAGATTTCTTAACTTAAGCACTCATCTCAGCCTTTTCTTTCAACAATTTAGCAGCACTTAGCCCTGTATCAAGTAGCATAAGTTTTCTCTGAAATCTATGGGGTATTTATAGGTGCATATCTTTGACTCCAGCCTTATGGTCCCCACTGATTGTTATGGTAATTCCGAAGATGGAGGGATATTATCCCTTCTATTCTGCAATCAAACCATCAATTCTACACAACCGTTAGTTGTACACGTGTCTCAATCCTTCGCTTTTGTGTTTCTTAGCTGCATCTTTTGATCATGTGTTTGCATGTGGTGTTGTTTTTATTACCGCATGCGGTTGAAATACAGCTCTGAATCGACTGTTGCATTGCATCGTCATTGCGGTAATCGTCTCTTCATTATTGATTGACTGGCGCAATGTGACAGAGATGCGTTTATCAGTTTCTTGTGAGCCTTGAGCGCACGCGGTGACTTGGTCTCCTGCAAAACAAAGTAAAATTCTGTTTGTCGTCTATCGTTATGGTGTTAGTGGGTGTAATTGCGAACATTTATAATTATTGTAATAATAAGCTAATTTTCATACAATTGGTGCATATTTACTAACCTTTGGCCGCAATATCTAGATAATGTGGCATAAAGAACTAGTATTTCTACAGGTTATCACACCCCCAAATTTAGATATATGTTTATCCTCAAGCATATCTTCTACTCAAGTAATCATGCTCAATTCCTATCCTATATTTTTACAACGATTGGTTGCTCCGAATGTTGCACTTAGACACATCACTTGACATCGCAATTTCCTTCTATCCTTGCTAATTCTTAACAAGCCCTACTTTATTCTTCTATGTAACAAAATTATGCTTAAAGGTGCTTTTCTAGTTTTCAAAATAGAATGTTTATCTCTTCTTTGTCAAAACAACTTGATGTATCTATATGCGGTGAGCAAAACTTTGCATCATTTATTCACTTAAAAACTATTGATCATGGTTACACTCTTCATTTTGACTTGTCCCCATGGGTGTCATGCGAACATCAAACTACGGTTGTGTGCCAATTTCGACTTTAACTCATGATATTCAAAGGAGTTGTCTCTTGCATTATTTTATTTTTCTCTTTTTGTTATAGTGCGTTGTTCTTGGAAACCCACCTTCATTTTGGCTTGCTCCTACGGGTGTCATACGAACATCCAACTACGGGCAGGCTTCTTTTATACTAAACTCTTATCAGGTTGGGACAGTTTTGAAATTTTCCCTTGCGCTGACATTGGAGTATTGCAAAATATATATTTTTTTTTTTGGTAAAAATGGACGCATTTTCTTAAATACTGCATATTCCTGATCTCATCTGCTCAGACCTTCCCCACCCCCAAATTTAAAGATGAGCAAGGTCCTCATTGTGTTGTTTGGGTAGACTAGACAAACACTTAGAAGAAAATTTTGAAAATAAGGTTTGAGCAGAACTTTAAAAGATAAAAGGTAAAGTACTGCTAAACTAAGAATTAACTAAGTGTTAGTCAGAATTTACTAAGTATGGGAAATGTTTCTAAGTATGGACATATAATACATCATAGCAGATCTTAAAAATAAAAGATTCAGAATGTCACAAAAATTAACAATGGAAGATAAAGAAAGAGGCACAGGCAAAAAGTGGGGTGAATATATACTCTGATTGTATTGAATATTAACAAAGTGTAGAAATAAATTACAAATAAACGCATTACAAAAATTTTCTATTGTCTGTACAAGAGTCAAAGAATTTGGTTAACTTACAAATTTGATTCAGAAGGGTGCATGATTTAAAATTCACACCATGCTTCCAATAAACGCAGATACATTTTTGCCGAGGACGGGCAACACGTATACATCCCCGCAACACACCCCTTAACCAAACACATTTCTGGAGGATACCTCAACATGGTGCATTTAACTAAGGACGGGAAAAAAACATATACGTGCACAACACACCCCTCACCACAATGCATTTGGGTGTACTTGATGCACAGTGTCACTTGGTACCACTTACTACACCCATCCTCTCATAGTTTACTTTCTTTTCTTCTCAATTCATAAAAAACGCCAGTCGAAAAGACCTTGCGGTGATTTATTCAATCATTCACAACAATTATATGACCGGTGCTACTAAATTTAAGGTATGGAAATACTTGGGAAATTAAATTGTCAGGAGATATAAAAACATTAAAAACTAATCCTACTAGACAGTAATTACGAAATTTAGAAAACGGTAAGAGAAAGTGGGAAAGAAAGCAAGTAAAAATAGATAGGAAGGCCGATTGAAAGAAGTTCTTAGAGTTACCGTAATCACTTTCCCTGCAAGCGGTTTAATCCTGCTTGCCTAAGTCAATGGTGTCCATGCGCCGATCGAAGTCACCTCCATAGTAGGGCTTGATCCGCTGACCATTGGCTTTGAATGCACTGCTCCCGTCTAAAGTTGTTAATTCCACTACGCCGTGAGGAAAGATTGTCTTGATTCAGAATGGCCTAGACCAGCAAGACTTCAACTTTCCTGTGAACAATCACAAACGCGCGTTGAATAGTAATACCTGCTGACCTTCGGTGAATGTCCGGTCGTTTATGCGGACATCATGCCATTTCTTCATTTTCTCTTTATATATCTTAGCATTTTCATAGGCATCCCTTCACCATTCAACCAACTGATTCAATTGTAGCTTCCGGACTTTCCTCGCACTAGCTAAATCAAACTTCAGCTTCTTGCATGCCCACATTGCCTTATGTTCCAACTCAAGCGGCAGATGACAAGCTTTTCCAAAGACCAGGGCATACGGAGACATGCCAATTGGTGTCTTGTAGGCAGTCCTATAAGCCCATAATGCTTCATCAAGCTTGGGTGACCAATCCCTCCTGGCAGTATTAACTACCTTCTCCAAGATAGTTTTGATCTCTCTGTTAGAAATCTCTGCCTGCCTATTAGTCTGCGGGTGATAAGTGGTTGCAACTCGATGGCTAATGTTGAATTTAGTCAACAGGTTGGCAATTATGCGATTGATAAAGTGAGAGCCCTCATTGCTGATTAACGCCTGTGGCGTCCCATATCGAGCAAAAGTATTCTTCAGAAACTTCGCCACAGTGGCCGCGTCATTCTTGGCATATGCAATGGCCTTAACCCATATAGATACATAATCAACTGCAACCAGAATATATTGATAACCTTTAGATGGTGGAAACATGCCCATGAAGTTAATTCCCCAAACATCAAATAATTCAACTTCTAAGATTGACGTCAATGGCATTTCATTCTTTTTAGACATATTCCCCGTCCTTTGACACCTGTCGCACTGCACAACATAGACATGGGCATCCTTAAACAGTGTTGGCCAAAAGTAGCTGCACTGTAAGACTTTTACCACAGTCCTTTGCCCCCCAAAATGTCCTTCATATGGGGACTCATGACAGAGCTCTAAAATGTGCTTGGCTTCATGCTCAAGAACACATCGACGTATTATATGATCAGGTCCTTGTCGATATAGGAATGGATCATCCTAGAAATAAAATTTGGCGTCATGTCTTAGCTTCTTCTTCTACTGATATGTATAATCATCCAGTAGTTGACTGCAAACTATGAAGTTTACTATGTCCGCATACTAGGGAACATTAATGTCTACTACCATCAGTAGCTAATTGGGGAATCTTTACTCAATATCTTTTTCTGTCCCTTAAACCTCGCAATTTTCCAATCTTGACAAATGGTCTGCGACTCGGTTCTCGATGCCCTTCCGATCTTTGATTTCTAGGTCGAACTCTTGTAGGAGCAACACCCATCGTATCAACCTTGGTTTTGCATCCTTCTTTGTCATTAAATACTTAATCGTAGAGTGGTCCGTATACACCACCACGTTTGTTCCGATTAAGTACTGTCAAAACTTCTCCAGTGCAAATACCACTGCGAGNTGATCCGTATACACCACCACGTTTGTTCCGATTAAGTACTGTCAAAACTTCTCCAGTGCAAATACCACTGCGAGCATTTCCTTTTCTGTGGTCGTATAGTTCTCCTGCACGTCGTTCAGTGTTTTGCTCGCATAATAAATAGGATGTAACACCTTATCCTTATGCTGACTCAAAACTGTGCCCACAGCATATCTGCTAGCATTGCACATCAATGCAAATGGTTGCATTCAATCGGGCGCAATCAAAATAGGTGTGGAGATGAGCTCATCTTTCAATGTGTTAAATGCTTTGGTGCAGGCGTCATCAAAATTATACTTGCGGTCAGCTTTGAGAAGTGTACTTTGGGGTCTTGCGATCTGGGAGAAGTTGCGAATAAATCTTCTATAAAACCTCGTGTGTCCCAAAAAGCTCCTAAGTGTCTTTACGTTCACAGGGAGGGGTAATTTGGAAATTGCATCGATTTTTGCCTAATCAACTTCCAATCTTGCCTTGGAGATTTTGTGACCCAGAAATATACCTTCTTCCACTATAAAGTGGCATTTTTCCCAGTTCAAAACAAGATTTGTTGCCACGCATCTCTTCAAGACCTTTTCAAGGTTAGACAAATAGGAGTCATAATTACTGTCAAAGACTGAGAAGTCATCCATGAATACCTCGACTGACTCCTCCAAGTAATTTGAAAATATTGCCATCATGCATCATTGAAAAGTGCCTGGTGCATTACAGAGTCCAAATGGCATGCATCGGGATGCGAACGTACCAAATGGGCACGTGAAGGTTGTCTTGTCTTGGTCCTCCGACATAATTGCTATTTGGTTATACCATGAATAACCATCAAGAAAGTAGAAAAATTCATTCCCCGCAAGTCTGTCTAACATCTGATCAATGAACGGGAGTGGAATGTGGTCCTTTTTAGTAGCCAAATTCAGCTTGCGATAATCCATGCAGATTCTCCACCCCGTAGTTGTCCTTGTGGGAACCAATTCATTCTTGTCATTAGTGATGACTATCATCCCCCCTTTCTTCTAAACACATTGCACTGGGCTCAACCACTTTACTATTTCCTTCTTTACAACCTCCTTCATGGCAGAGTTCAAGCGGCATTACCTTTCTACTGATCCATTCTTTCCTTCTTCCAGACGAATCTTGTGCATGCAATACGAGGGATTAATTCCTCGAATGTCTGCCAAGGTCCATCCTAAGGCTTTTGCGTTATTTCTTAGAATTCGTAAGAGAGCATCTTATTTCTCCTTACTGAGTGATGTAGAAATGATAACTGGTAACGTGTCGTTACTTCCTAAGTAAGAATACTTTAGGTGCACTGGCAACGACTTTAACTCTAACACAAGTGGCTCTTCTAAAGATGGCTTAATGCGCTGTGATGTCCGTTCAGATAACTTGAGCGGTTCAAAATTAGAATTCAGCATGAATTGTGGCACAGTCCTCTTCCAACATTGCGCTGACTTCAAAATCCTCCTCCTCTATTTCCCTTTAGGGGTTCGTGCCACTTTTTCTCCCCGCAGCTCTCTCGATATATTGGCAATTCTCTTATATCTTCTAGGTATTTCAACGCATTGAGTACGTTGAATTTTACTTCTTGATCATCGACTGCACGATGGTCAACTCTTCTTTCTTGCACATCGATTAAAGCTCGCCTGTGGCAAGAATGGGCATCCAAAGTGATAGGAAATTTCTCTATTGGCCTCATAATCCAATATGATAAAGTCTGCTGGGAAGATAAACTTGTCCAATTTGGCACGAGAACATCTTCTATCTTACCCTCCGGAAGCTTTATTGATCTATCGGCTAGCTGTAATGTGATCGTGGTTGGCCTTGCTTCGCCGATGTCCAACTTCTTAAAAATTGACAAGGGCATCAAATTTATGCTTGCCCCTAAATCACACAGTGCGTTTCTGACCATCTTCCCTCCTATGGTGCAGGGTCATGTAAAAGTCCTAGGGTCCTTCATTTTAGTAGGGAGATTGTTTTAAAACAGAGCGCTACACTCATATGTTAGTGCAACTGTTTCATTTTCTCCAATCTTTCTCTTGTTGGCAAGAATATCCTTGAGAAATTTCACATAACTCGGCATCTGCTCTAATGCTTCTATCAAGGGAATATTAATGTGTAGCTGTCGAAGAACGTCCAAAAACCTTTGAAATTTACTTGCTATCGTCTTTATTTTTCAGCCTGGATGGGAAAGGTGGAGGATCCCTCCGTGTTTCTTGTTCACTTTGCTGTTTGGTGAGGTCCTGTGCTTGCTGTGTGTCATTGGCTAGAGGTTGCGTTGATTGAGAATTCATGTCTTGAGAAGCTTCATCTTTTGTAGATGATCTTCCTTCTGAACTGGTCCTACTTTCGTTATTAAGTAACTAGTCATCATTAACAGTTTCATTCGCTAGTGTTGTTACCGCATCTGGTACTTTCGGCATAATAGGGGTTATCGTTCTGCTACTCCGCAATGTCACTGCAGGACATTGTTCTTTACCTCTTGGCCCCGACACTCCTAAGTTTCCATGTTGCGTACCAGGCGTTTTCTTCTTTAATTCCCTCGTAAGTTGATCTATCTGATCTTCTAATTCTTTAAGAGAGTCAGCTTCCGATTGTCTCACTGCCTCGCTCTTTTAAATATAATGTTTTAATGATGTCTCCAGAGGCGAGGTACTACAAGAGGTATCATATGCGAACAGTTGGTCACAGGGTGGCGTACCTTGAGAATTACTTGAGCTGCAGTCCGGATTAGTGAAGACCGAAGGGTTGCCTCGATCCTCTTAATAACTGAATTGATAGAAACTATGGCCCTTCTGATTGTGATTCTCATCCAAACCAAAAATTGGGTGACCCCACCAACCAGGGTTGTGGTTGTTGCTCCATGACTCATCATAAATAGCATATACAGGTTGTTGATTCCATTGGCAGACGTCTACCGGATGTACCTCTCCCCATTGAGTGCAATCTATTGTGGTCATATGAGTCACCACATTAACTTGCGCTGTTCCTTGAGAGAGAGTTCTCTGTTGATTAGCCACCGTCTGGAGAAGTGAGGTCATTATGGTCATTTGCTCGACCAATGCGCTCATTGTGTTCGTTGGCACATCGGCCCTTTCTACTCTTTCTTGCCCCCGACCTCTTACCTCAAGCCTGGTATCAATCCACTCGTCAAAAATGTCGCGATATGCGATCCAATATGTTCTTTGCTTCCGTATATGACTTATTCATTAATCCTCCTTCTGCGGAGGCATCGGCAATTGCTTGTGTTGATTGGTTTAGGCCTTTGTAAAAGGTTTCCATCAAAATACTATCAGAAATCTCGATGTGCGGACAGTTCTTCACTCACTGCCAGAATCACACCCAGGCGGTGCTCAAGGTTTCATAACCCTTTTTTTCGAAATTCAAAACCTCCCTTCGCCTCTTTGTGTTGACAGATGGAGGGAAGAATCTGTTCATGAACCTATGAACCAACTGCTCCCATCCACTAATTTCGTCTGGCTCTAATGCTTGAGCCCACCTCTTTGCTTCATCCCACAATGTGTACGGGAATAGGTATAGTTTAAGACTTTCTTGAGTTACACCAGGCATAGAGAATGCACTACACATGTCTACAAAATTTGTCAAATGAGCATGTGGGTCTTCTCCCTGTAATCCTCTGAATTGTCCCACATTCTGAATCATTTGTAGCATAATAGGTTTTATTTCAAAGCTTGCATTCCCCTCAACTACTGGTCTTGATATTCCTGGTGAAAGTTTATAGAAATCTGGCGCCGCATATTCCCTCATAGGGATGTTCTGGTCAACATCAAGAAAAACGGGATCTTGTACTGGTAAATCTCCCCTATGGTTTCCAGCAGGTGCCACATTCTCTTCAGCCATACTTCTTCACCAATTAACTTAGCCCTGATGAACTCTGCTTGAAGAATACACTTGATCTCTAGGTCCACTTAGAATTACCAAATCACTCTAGCACTTGGAAGCTGTCAGACTCCTCTCCGCGTTGAACAGTTAGAACAAAGAGATCTGTCCTGCACATAACATAAAAATATTCAGCACTAACCGTTAACCAATCCTCGACAATGGCGCCATAAACTTGTCGAAACGCTAAAGATGTTTGATGTTCTATGCTCATAATGATGCAATACTACTTCTAGATATGCGTTAATTATGGATGTACATGTAGTATGTCATGCGTTGTCACAAGTTTCCTTACGATGGAACCAAGTGTAATTCCACCGCAAGTTTCTCGGTGTGATCCGAGGTTAAACACAGGGACTGATTTAGGTTATTGTGGTATGTTCATGATATATGCGACCAGGTTTTTCAATCTTTAAAAGTGTGTGTGTAAAGGTATATAAATTGCAATAAAATAAAGTAAAGCAGTAAAGATGCGATAATAACATAAAAATACAGTAAACCTAAGCTAGATGATACAAGATACAGGCTTCATGTACACGATGCTGGGATCAAGGCTAGCTATGAAGGTTATGCAAAGAACGTGGAATGCAGCGGCAAGCCTTATAAACAGAATAGAAGGAGAAAGGCAACTAATATAAACAACACAAGTTCTTAATTGCATTGAACCTACAAATACTGTTCCGACCTTCTCTTGGCGTACACCTCTCAGTGATCGGCCCACCCTCAAATTTAGATATATGCTTGTTCTCAAGCATATCTTCTACCAAGGCAATCATGCTCAATTCCTATCCTATATTTCTGCAATGATTGGTTGCTCCGAATGTTACACTTAGGCACATTACTTGACATCGCACTTTCCTTCTATCCTTGCTAATTCTTAGCAAGCCCTACTTTATTCTTCTATGTAACAAAATTCTGCTCAAAGACACTTTTCTAGTTTTCAAAATAGAATATTTATCTCTTCTTTATCAAAAAAACTTGATGTATCTCTATGCGGTGAGCAAAACTTTGCGTCATTTATTCACTTAGATACTGTTGATCATGGTTACACTCTTCATTTTGGCTTGTCCCCACGGGTGTCATGCGAACATCCAACTATGGTTGTGTGCCAATTTCAACTTTAACTCATGCTAATTAGAGGAGTTGTCCCTTGCATTCTTTTATTTTCTCTTTTTGTTATATTACGTTGTTCTTGGAAACCCACCTTCGTTTTGGCTTACTCCTACGGGCGTCATACGAACATCCAACTACGAGTAGGCTCCTTTCACAACTAAATTCTTATCAGGTTGGGAATGATTTTGAAATTTTCCCTTGCACTGACATTGGAGTTTTGCATAATTTTTTTTTTAAATTGAAAATGAAAATGGACGCATTTTTCTTTAAATACTGCATATTCCTGATCTTATCTGCTCAGACCTTTCCCACCCCCAAATTTAAAGATGAGTAAGGTTCTCATTGCGTTGTTTGGGTAGACTAGACAAACACTTAGAAGAAAATTTCAAAAAGAAGGTTTGAGCAAAACTTTGAAAGATAAAAGTTAAAGTACTGCTAAACTAGGAATTAACTAAGTCAGAATTTACTAAGTATAGGAAATGTTTTCAAGTGTAAACATATAATACATCACAGAAACACAATGAAGATCGTAAAAATAAAAGATTAAGAATGTCACAAAAATTAACAAAAGAAGATAAAGAAAGAGGCACAGGCAAAAAGTGGAGTGAATATATACTTTGATTGTATTGACTATTAACAAAGTATACAAATATATTACAAATGAACGCATTACAAAAATTTTCTATTGCCTGTACAAGAGTCAAAGAAATTGATTAACTTACAAATAATAACATAATTGAATACAAATAAAGAATGGCCGCATAAAAAAAATCAAATTGAAGGAAAGAGTAAACATTAAGGTTGAGGAGCAGGGGGATCCGGCGGGGGATGTTGAGGCGGATCATTCAAATCGATCACAGGTCTCTTTCTTTTCCCTTATCTTCTCTTCGTCTTCTTTTTGGTCTGGGTTCCTGCGGCGCATTCAAATCGATCACAGGTCTCTTTCTTGGCAGCTCGAGGCAATGCGGGAATCTTTGAGGAGCATCCTCAGAATTTTGATGTGTATGAGGCCGTGGACTTCTGGCATGGGCTCCTCATTAATGCCTACACCCATAGTTAGGCATAAACTTGAGACGATCCACGAGAAGAAGTACTTCCCCCGTAATATGCCCCACCAAATGCTCTGATCTGCCTGCGATCAACAACCCCACGTCGATAGGAATGCCGCAAGCAATACAGTATGCGGCCATTACCCGATCCCTTGATACTGTTCTGTCAGTGTTTGTGGGATCAGCCGCTTCTTGACCAGACAAACCAAGAGCCTTCCCTCCGGTAGCAAAAGCCTGGCAGCCAGGAATGCTGCCTCTCGCATGGCTGCTTGATCAGGAGTGGGAGAGTGAAGCGGATTGGTTTACGGTTTGGTCAACCATGGAATCGAGCTTGGAAAGGTCTGATGGAAATTTGAGTTTCTGGGGAGAAAGAAAGATTTGAAATGCAAGATGCTAGGGTTTCTGGTTTGCCAACGTGAGGTAAAGGATTTCCAACGAAGGGGGAGGCTGTATTTATAGGTTGGGCCGTAGTGAGGCCCACGCGATTTCGCGGCGACTTGCCTCGAGTAGCTCAATAGGCACGTCGTTCCATCTCCCTCATTTATGGAATTTTAGATACAGTGTTCTTTTGTCTACCAAGCCATAATTGCTTGGGGATACGAATCGATTGGACTTCTTCCAAGATTGCTAAACGAATTTTTCTTTAATATTTTATTTGAATGGATGCATGATAAAGCATAACACATTGTTCTCAGTAACGCAATTGTATCTTTGCAGAGGACGGGCAACAGGCATATATCCCCACAACCAACCCCTTACCCAATGCATTTCTAGAGATACCTCAAACATAGTGCATTTGGCTAAGGACGGGCAAAGGGACACATGCGAGCGCAACACACCCCTCAACTCAATATAGTTGAGTTAGGTGAATGCAAGGCATTCCTAATTGGTTTGGGATGCGTCCATTGTCGTCTTGCTTTCTTGTTGTTAAATGTTTTATTGTTTTTATTTTACCTTTTTCATCAGCGCAAGTGCTGTGACTTGCGGCGATACATTTTCCTTTATTTCTCAATCATTCATAATTTAAAGCACACGCAATGATTACAAAAAGTCAAAGAATTAAAGACGAAACAAAGAAGTAAATGATGAAATCAATTCATAAAGTCGAAATTGAATTAAATGAAGAATTTAAGACAGAATTCAGAATTTAAAGAGATAGAAATTCAATAAAGCAATTAAACATAGTATTGAGATATGGACCAAAAATTGCATTGTCTTGGGTGATCGCAATCCACATCTCCACAGGTGGTCAGGCTTGTCTGCTCAATGTCTTAAGGAAATTACTACTTCCCTGTAGATCCCGGGGCTTCTGAATTGATGGGTAGTGTTCAGGGTGTTTGACTTCTTAGCTCAAAGGCCAACTGGCCCATTTGAATCTCCAGATTCCTTATAGAGGATGCTTTTGCTTGCATCATTGCATCATTCTTATCCATATATTGCTTCAGCAGTGTCTCTAGCGAGCCTCCCAAGGTGTTAGATGATGATGGTTGTTGGTTATGCGGTCTTGATTGCCCCTGATTGTGGTGAAAAGGAGGATTTCCTCTACTGCCCCCTTGATGGTTCACTGGCCCCCCTAGGTTGGGATTGCCATCCCAACCGAAGTTAGGATGGTTCCTTCGGCCGGGATTATAGGAGTTGCTGAAGGGGTTGTTCTAGATAGCACACACTTGCTGAAGATTCAATGGACACCCATCAGCTCCGTGAGCCCTTCCACAATTGACGCAACTAATTGCAGCCACTTAAGCCGGTGCAACGGATTGCACTGATTGTGGGGCAATGGCTTCTTAGTTAATTGCCATTGATTGGAGGATCAAGGTCACTGCGGCCATCTGTGCAGCCAACGTGGTCATTGTCTCTGCAGGGACAATGGCTGTTTCATTTTTCCTTCTATCGGCGCCTCGGCCTCCATATCCATCATCTATCTAGTCATCCATATTCCGCAAGATGTAGTCGAGGATGACTTTGGCCTCTGTGTATGTCTTGTCCATAAAACCTCCTATCGCAGAGGCATCAGCAACAGCCTGCGTTACTCTATTTAGGCCATTGTAGAATGTTTCCATCAAGACGCAAATGGGGATCCCGATATGCAGATAGTTTTTTACCAATCTCCTGAATCGCACCCAAACGGTGCTCAGGGTCTCTTTCTCCTTCTGTTCAAAGTTCAACACATCCTTTCGCATTTTGCGTTGACGACAGGTGGGAAGAATTTCTTCATGAACCACTCCACCAATTGCTCCCATGAAGTGATCACATTGGACTCCAATGAATAAGCCCACCTCTTAGCTTCATCCCTCAAGGTGTAAGGGAACAAATACAATCTTATATTTTCTGGGGTAACTCCAGGTAAGGAAAAATTGCCGCACATCTCGAAAAAGCTGGTCAGGTGGGCATGTAGGTCTTCACTTTGTAGACCCCCAAACTGTCGGGCGTTTTGAACTATCTGCAGCATGACCGGCTTAATCTCAAAGTGCACATTCTTCTCCACAGTTGGCCTCAAAATTCCATGTAAAAAATCATACAGATTGGGCGCCGCATAATTATGCATTGGGATATTACGACTGGCTGCCAGGAAGATAGGATCCTGAGTCGGTCGAATAGCCCTTTGGTTTACAACTGACACCACATTATCGTTGTTGTCTGCCATGCTGGCTGCCTTCTTTCGCTAAATTCAGTTCTGACATACCCTTGCGCGGAAAGTTCCCTTGATCTCAGGGTCAACTACGAATTCCGATTCAGCACCAGGACTCATAAACCGCCAGTCTGCTCTCCACGTTGAACAACCAGTACAATGAGATCTGTCCCGCAAAATAACCAAAACACACTCAAACAATAAATCGTTAACCACTCCCCAGCAACGGTGCCATAAACTTGTAATGCGTTTGGATTTATGATATAAAGTGCTCACAATGATGTGATACTACTTCTAGATATGCATTAATTATGGATGTTCATGTAGTATGCCATGCGTTGTCACAAGTTTCCTTACGATGGAACCAAGTTTAATTCCACCGTAAGTTTCTCGGTGTGATCTGAGGTCGAACATGGGGACTGGTTTAGGTTATTGCGGTATGTTCATGATATATGCGACCAGGTTTTCAATCTTTTAAAAGTGTGTTTGTACAAGTATATAAATTGCAATAAAATAAAGGAAAGCAGTAAAGATGCGATTAAAACATAAAAATATAGTAAACCTAAGCTACATGATACAAGATACAGGCTTCATGTACAAGATGCTGGGATCAAGGCTGGCTGTGAAAGTTATGCAAAGACGTGGAATATGACGGCAAGTCTTATGAACAGAATAGAAAGAGAAAGACAAATAATACAAACGACGCAAGTTCTTAATTGGATTGAAGGTACAAATATTGTTCCGCTCTTCTCTTGGCATACACCACTCAGTGATCGGCTGCACTCTCACATGTTTGTGGTGAAACAGAGACTAACGTAATGAACACAAGGTTGCTTCCATGTCTTGAAGTATTAATCGCTTTAGTTAACACATTCTTCTGACCTTCTCCCGATAGATCAGAATGGCATCTTCACTTCTGCTCTCACAGATGAAGATGTCGTCTAGCATGCTTTAGCTAAACATATTTTATATCTTTAATACAGATTAAGTACTTAGTAATTCATAATGCTCATCAGGGGATTAAGAATACATCATGAAGAAAGTGATTGATCGGTGAACGGAAATAGACAGAAAATGGTAAATGGAATCTATCGAAACATTTAATATTTCTATTAAGCATTTGATACATGGTATGTGAATGATGAGATAAAGAAAACATGAAATACAACGATGAAAGAGAGATAGAATAGATACAAACAAGTGCCAATGTCTTGGCACAGATTTGATGGAGATCTGCTTGTCAGATAAGATGAAGTTGATGGTAGGAAGGGCTTCCTTCTCAGGCTTGCTCCACCGGTAGCAGGGATCTTTGCACAGAGCTTCCGATCAGGTGTATGGCAGGTTAGATATGAGATTCATCTCTCCACCTTATCTCGTCTTTTTCCCGGATTTCTTCTCTTAAGCACTCAACTCAGCCTTTTCTCTCTACAATCTAGCAGCACTTAGCCCCGTATCAAGTAGCATCCTTTTCTCTGAAATCAATGGGGTATTTATAGGTGCAGATCTTTGACTCTGGCCTTATGGTCCCCACTGATTGTTATGGTAATTCCGAAGATGGAGGGATATTATTCCTTCTATTCTGCAATCAGACTGTCAATTCTGCACAACCGTTAGTTGTACACGTGTCTCAATCCTTCGCTCTTGCATTGCTCAGCTGCATCTTTCGATCATGGGTTCGCATGCGGTGTTGTTTTTATTACCACATGTGGTTGAAGCACGGCTCTGGATCGACTGTCGCACTGCGCCGTCATTGCGGTAATCGTCTCTACATTGTTGGTTGTCGGGCACAATGTGACAGAGATGCGTTGATCAGTCTCTCGTGAGCCTTGAGCGCAAGCGGTGACTTAGTCTTCTACAAAGCAAAGTAAAATTTGGCTTGTCTTCCATCTTTTTTGTGTTAGTGAGTGTAATTGCAAACATTTATAATTATTGTAATACTAGGCTAATTTTCATACAATAGGTGCATATTTACTAACTTTTGGCCACAATATCTAGATAAGGTGGCATAAATAACTTGTATTTCTACAAGTTATCACCGCGCTCCCACATGTCTGTGGTGAAACGAGACTAACGTAATAAACGCAAGGTTGCTTCCATGTCGGAAGTACTACTTGCTTTAGTTAAGCATTCTTCTGTCCTTCTCTCGATAGATCAAAATGGCATCTTCACTTCTGCTCTCACAGGTGAAGATGCCGTCTAGCATGCTTTAGCTAAATGCATTTTATATCTTTAACACATATTAAGTACTTGGTTAATTCATATTGCTTATCAGGGAATTAAGAAGACATCATGAAGAAAGTGATTGATGGGTGAACGGAAATAGACAGAAAAATGGTAAGTGAATGCTATCAAAACATTTAATATCTCTATTAAGCATTTGATACATGGTGTGTGAATGAAGAGATAAAGGAAACATTAAATACAACGATGAAAGAGATAGAACAGATACAAACAACTGCCAATGTCTTGGCACAGATTTGATGGAGATATGCTTGCTGGATAGAATGGATTTGATGGTAGGAAGAGCTTCCCTCTCAGGCTTGCTCCACCCGTAGCAGGGATCTTTGCACAGAGCTTCCTATCGGGTGTTTGGCAGGTTAGATCTAAGATTCACCTCTCGGCCTTATCTCGTCTTCTTCCTAGATTTCTTCACTTAAGCACTGAGCTCAGCCTTTTCTCTCAAAAATTTAGCAGCACTTAGCCCCGTATCAAGTAGCATAAGTTTTCTCTGAAATCTATGGGGTATTTATAGGTGCAGATCTTTAACTCCAACCTTGTGGTCTCCATTGATTGTTATGGTAATTTCGAAGATGGAGGGATATTATTCCTTCTGTTATGCAATCAGACCGTCAATTCTGCACAACCATTAACTGTACACGTGTCCCAATCCTCCACTTTTGTGTTGCTCAGCTGCATCTTTCGATCATGGGTTCGTATGTGGTGTTGTTTTTATTACCACATGCGGTTGAAACACAGCTCTAGATCGATTGTCGCATTGTGCCGTCATTGCGGTAATCGTCTCTTCATTGTTGATTAACGAGCACAATGTGACAGAGATGCATTGATTAGTTTCTTGTGAGCCCTGAGTGCACGCGGTGACTTGGTCTCCTGCAAAACAGAGTAAAATTCGGCTTCTCGTCCATATTTATGATGTTAGTTGGTGTAATTGCAAACATTTATAATTATTGTAATACTAAGCTAATTTTCATACAATTGGTGCATATTTACTAACTTTTGGCCGCAATATCTAGATAAGGTTGCATAAATAACTTGTATTTCTACAAGTTATCAGTGCGCTTGAAGATTGCGATCGCAAGGCATGCGATCGAAAGAAGTTTCTAAAAAGAGGTGGCCGCATAAAGACTGCGCATCAAAGTGACAGCATAATAAATCATGATGCGACGAAAAGCTGATGACGGTTGAATCCGAATTTAGTTGACAAGCCGTTGAAGCCACACTGTAGCAAGTACACTCAACTTTCGGTGACCATAAATGGGCACATCAGAGCAGAAGATTTAATGGCCGCCCACCATTGCAATCATTAGAGAGAAAGGCTACTTCACCTTGAGCTCTATATCATATACAAGTTAGAGAGTCGTTAGTCCGTTCACAGACATACTCATACTTAGAGGACGGGGATGAGCTAGGAGACGAAGAAGTTAAGAGATCATTCTCGGAAAGATCGAGAGACTGCCAAAAAGCGCTACAAGGGAGAGAGGGTCAACACTTGCGAGAGTAAGAATATTCATCTGAATAGAGTTGGAGTGAAAAAGACGGTGTAAAAGGCCACGAGAAGCAAGACATCGCTTACCGGGCTTCTTATCTCTAAATTCCATTGTTATTTTGTATTCAACACTTTATTTATAGAAAACGGAAATCTCATTTCAATCTATGTTCAATCTCTCCACATTTTGCACGAGTAGCTAAATTTCCAAATAGGTTGAGAAGTACTTAGATAGCATGACCTAAGATTTACATTTTATACAATCATCTTGTCTTCTGTATGCATCATTCACCCTTTAGAGATACTTGAGAGAGTAGTTTAAAGATATAATCTATACTTGAGAGAGTCAGAGTAGAATCTAGGCTTAAGATAGTCAGATTAGAACTGCATAAGCAAGAAATAGAAACTTAGACATAAGTTCTATCGCTATTTACACATCGCATGCACCTTAGAAATAGGATATGATTGTATGCGGTCACCTTGTCTTATGTGTGCAACATTCATCATCGCATAAATAAGAATAGAGGCTTAGACATAAGTCCTATCGACATTATTGTATACATCGCATGCGTCCTAGAAATAGGAAGTATGGCATTTGTATTGAGAGATGACGTGCTATTGTTTGTGTGTAGCATGATGGTATAACTTGTACAAATCTTAGGAAGTGTTAGCTAAACCCCTTCTCAACCAGTTCATCGCATACTCATTGTAACTCTTGATTTCATCAACTCTTCGTTCGTAACTCTGTCGCATAGGAAATATTCTTAACCAAAACACCATACAACTTATTTGTTTTCACCACCGCAAGAGAATCAAAGTAACTGTCGCATATTTACTCAGTAGTCCCTGTGTTCGACCCTAGACTTACCAGGAAACCTAGTGAGCCTTATACTTGGGTCTTATTAGGAAAACTTGCATGTTAAACGCATAACACATGACCGCAAACTCACACCATAAACGCATCACAATTCACAATGCATCACTCATAAATTTAGCCAATTATATCATATATAATGGAACTTCCTCTTGTCAATTTGAGCATTTCAAATTAACCCAATCATTGATTCTCAAATTTATCCAAGCTACCTAGGGGACCTAATGAACCTATGGCTCGAAACTTCAACGGTCCTTGAATAGCTGACTACATTTTTTAGCCACGAGATCCACAACCCGTCAACTGTTAGGCATTCCACTAAAGACCAACAGCTGAACTCTTCTTACCACAGATATATTTCTGTGTCCATTGGATATAACAATCATGAGTACGATGATCCTTCAAAGATGCTCGTAAGTACAGTTGGGCCAAATTCCGTTTTGACCCTGTAGTTACATCTCACTCCTTAAGTACCACTGATTCCTCTAATGAACAATACAACATAGTCCAACTATGTGTGAACACCTCTTGGGCCAAGAGAAGGTTTGTGGCACCACATTGTTCAAGCCTCGGAATAAGCCCTCAAAGGAGCTATCTATCCACTTACCCCTACATCGGGAAATGAGTGAATTCTATCTTGTGTAGCTGAGTTCCCAACTCCCAAATCAGATATATCCCCAAAATGGTAGGTTTGAATCAATGACCTGGCCACTCGCACCCATACAAATCAAAGGACCACCCTCCATGGTAGGAGTTCCCAACTCACTCAGGATTGAGGTCATGTTACCTATGGTCATCCTAGTAAAGTGAAGTCTCTGTCATGAACGGTGTTATATAACGAGACGTTAACACTTCGTGGTCCGGTCTTATACAAACATTTTGTATAAGACGCCTCTGCTCGCATGTCTCAACACGAATGATCAGGATCAGACAATCTGTGACAAGTCACAACACTTGTGACCATTCCACAAAGCGGGCCGCATCTGTAGCATTACCAGGATAAGGTTTCCCTCCTATATCCATATACTACAAACCATTTTGGTTATCACTCAAGATATGATCCACTTGTATGTTATCACATACATGCTTCAGTCACATACAGATAACCAGAGATTTTATGTTTGGTTTGTGGTAAAGCAAATAAAATAAGCAACTGAGCAAAATACAAGATGTTAAGTAAATATCATATATTATACTACACAAGCGTTCATACAAACTGTTTACAAACTACAGGACCCGAAACTTTAGGGCATCAACCCCAACAAGATATAGTATCCCAACTCTAAACACCTGGTACACCTCAGCATAATGGTGTATCAGAAAGAAGAAATCGAACTTTTTTGGACATGGTTCGGTCTATGATGAGTTACACTTCCTTACCTGACTGATTTTGGGGTTATTTAGTAGAGACTGCAACGTATATTCAGAATTGTGTTCCATCCAAGAGTGTTGCAAGAACACCTTTGGAGTTATGGAATGATCTTAAAGTTAGTTTACATCATTTCAAAATTTGTGGTTGCCCAGCATACGTGCTTGAGGATAATCCTAAGAAATTGGAACCATGTTCAAGATTATGCCTATTTGTAAGCTAGCCCAAAGGAACGAGAGGTGGTCTTTTCTTTTATCCAAAAGAAAAAAAAGGTGTTTGTATCGACAAACGCTACTTTTTTGGAAGAAACCCAAATAAGGGAACACAAGCCACGTAGCAAAATTGTGTTAAATGAAAATTTCCAAGAAACTACTGAATCTTCAACAAGAGTTGTTGAAAAACCCATTACCTCAACAAGAATTTTTAAAGTAGGATCATCTAGTAGGTCAAATCTACCTCAAGTGTTGAGGGAACCTCGACGTTCTGGGAGGGTTTCGACACCCCCTGTTTGCTATATGGGTTTAACAGAAATCCTAGCTATGGTAGTTGATGGTAAAGTTGAGGATTCATTTTCTTACAAGAAGGCAATGAAGAATGCTAACAGAGATGATTGGATCAAAGTGATGGATCTCGAAATGGAGTCAATGTACTTCAATTCAGTATGGGATCTTGTAGATCAACCTGATGGGGTTAAACCTATAGGTTACGAATGGATCTACAAGAGGAAACGGGGTGCTAATGGGAAGGTACAAATGTTCAAGGCTAGATTAGTGGCAAAGGGTTATACCCAGGTTAAGGGAGTCAACTATGAGGAGACTTTCTCACCTATTGCCATGCTTAAATCTATCCCTCCTATCCATTGCCCCATATTATGACTATGAGATTTGGCAGATGAATGTCAAGACTGCCTTTCTGATTGGCAATCTTAAGGAGACCATTTACGTGGTTCAGCCCGAGGGATTCATAGTCCAAGGTCAAGAGCAAAAGGTTAGCAAGCTTAATCGGTCCATTTATGGACTGAAAGAAGCATCTCAATCTTGGAACATAAGGTTTGATACTACGATCAAATCTTATGGCTTTGATCAAAATGTTGATGAGCCTTGTGTTTACAAGAGAATCATCAACAGTTCAGTAGTTTTTTTAGTATTATATGTAGATGATATCCTACTAATTGGGAATGATGTAGGTTTACTTATTGAGGTTAAAATCTGGCTAGCGACCCAAAATAGCCTCATCCAAAATAGCCAAAGTCCATACCTCCCGAATTCTTATCTAGAGAATACAGAGGTTTCCATCATGATGGTGTTTTTATCAGTTCGAGGGATTTTCATTTAAAGATTGGTCTTCAAAGGTAAGGGTTTCTAAACCCATTTTTCTCTTCTGTATTTTTTCTTTAAGCATGTTATGATTATCAATTAGATGCATAATCTTCTGTTTGTTTGCTGTAAAATTCATAATTCTATAAATTTTGAATTTGGGTCCGATCCTGTTTTTTGCTCAAGGGGCTTCAATGGTTTCTTCATTTGGTATTAGAGCGAGCTTTTTTAAGCCCATAATTTTCAAAATTTTGGGAATTATTTTACAATTTTCTGGTCGAATCTTGCATTGTGTAAATTTCATTTGATGAATGTTTGAGAATGTGGATGTTTAACATTGTTGGATGTTTCAGGGGGTTGGTATTTTAGTTTATTTCTTTCGTTTTACAAAATTGATTTGTAAGGGTCCATATTTTGGGACAATTAAATGCAATCGAGTTTGTAAATTTAAGTCCTTGAGTTGTTCATGAATTTTTCGGTACCAATCTGGAGAAAATGAGATAGAATTCGGTGGAGAAACAATGGAGAACATGTATGTACAGTAGAGACTATACCGCAGCATCACACCGCTGTGCCCCAGCGTTGTAACATTGCGATGAAGAACAACGTTATGTTCTTTCCGTAGAGTTGCAACATTGGGTACAACATTTCAATGCTCCAAGAAGGAAAGAACAAACTTGTTCTTGTCCAGTTTGGTTTGTGGCTCGTTTGGTTCGCTTGTGGTTCAATCAGTTCGAGTGGTTCGGGTCTAGTTCGAAGGCTTGATGGTTTGGTTTGAGTGGTTCAATGCTCGGTTCACTTGTTTTGAACCAGTTGATTATTTATTTATATAATAGTTAGATTTTTTATTAATTTAATTAATATGAGTGTTGTATTAATTTAATTAATTGTTTAAGTGTCTAATCCCAGTTCAATAATTTTTTTTTATCAATTATGCATTTGATGTATGATTATTATTTAAATATATGTGTCATATTGTATGTCATATAATATTAAATCCCACCATAGGTTATGCATTTAATTTCATGTATCATTTATATTATAAGTGTTATAATATATATAATTGCATGATTTCATTTTGTAGCATGCTCATGCATCATATAGTATAAATGTTATAATATATGCATGCATGTATTAATAACATATAGATGCATCAATTATATTATAAGAGTTATAATATAGGGTATGCATATATGTTTGGATGTATGTTATTATTAATTTCATTACTTTAGTATATAAATGTTGTGTCTGTTAGTAATGAAATGAAATTGCATGAAGCATGTCACCACGTTAGGGTAATTTATAATTGTTATATTATTACCTAAGTATGCTTTCACATGCAATGTATGGTTTTAATTAATTTCATTTTTTGTATAAAATTTATAATTAAATGAAGTTAGAATTCAAATCAATATTTCAGCATTGCATGCAATCCTTAGGTTAAAATCATTTTTTAAATTGTTTTAAAATATGATTTATATAGACCTAAGATCATTTTTCTAATGAGATTAGAAATTTATGTTTAATCTTTTAATCAATTTAATAGGATTAAATTGATTCTTAATTAAAAGATTAAATTTGTAACAAATGTAACTATAAGGGACCTTTTGTCTAAGGCTAGTTTTGTCTAGGCTAGGGTATTTAAGTTGATGAAAACATAGCATCCATACCTGGGAACTTACCTGAAAATGTGAATTAGATAGAATTTTTACAAGCATGAAATTATTAGTTAACCTTTGTTAAAGTGTTTAATTAACTTTAATCAAAATTGTTTAACTATCCAAAACAAGTGTTGTTTCTGGACAAATTAAACAATCACTTAGTTAAAATCAATAGTCGGATTTTCCTAAGTTAATTAACCTTAGGGAAAATGCTCAGTGGGAGGAAAATAGGGTATATGATACTTTATTTTATCCTCTTCACGTTTTCACCCTAAAAGTTTCCACCGTGAGATCTATACTCGGCCTCGAGGCACCTTGAGTATCCCCCTACAGATGGTGCTTGTATGGATTAATATCAAAGTGAATGGAATGATTGTTTACAGTAAGTGGGAGCTGGACGTGGGACAACACATCCTTCTGTCTCTCACTTAGTTTGAAGTATAGTCTCATATACGACCTCGTGGCACCTTGGGTGTCTCCCTACGGATGGCATTTTTGCATGACGCTTTATTCAAACTCTAGAAATGGACAAGGGTTACTTTAATTTTTGTTTCAATCAGCTTTCCCCTACGGTTGGCTTATTGGGGTGAAACTCTAAAATCTTGTAGCTTAAACATGTATGCAAAGACATATGGGTGGATCATGTTTAAGTGATAACCTAAATGGTCTATAATAGATGGATAAGACTGGATACCTCATCCTAGTGACACTATGAGTACGGCTCGCTTTGTAGATATTACAATTGTTGTAAAGTGCTACAAATGATCTAAATTTGATTATTCATGTGGAGACATGTGCGTAACAATATTCTATACAAAGGAGTTTGTATAAGATTGGACCATGAAATGTTTAGTCTTATTATATAATGCCGTTCATAATAGAGACTTATATTTCACTAGGATGACCATAAGTAACATGACCTAAATCCTGAGAGAGTTGTGAACTCTTACCTATAAAGGTGGTCCTTTGATTTGTATGAGTGAGAGTGGCCAGACTGCCAACTCAACAAGCCTACCATTTTCGGATTCGTCTGATTGGGGAGCTGGGAACACAGCTACACAAGAAGAAATTCACTCATTCCCCGACATCGTGGTAAGTAGATAAATCACTCCCTATAGGGCTGATTTTGGGGCTTGAACAATGTGAGCCACACCCTCTCCTGGCCCGAGAGAGGTTTGGTCATAGCTGGACTATGATTTATTGTTTATTAGAGGGATCAGTAGTACTCAAGGAGTTAGATGTAACTATAGAGACAAAATGGTAATTTCGACCCGCTGTACTTATGAGCTATTTGTGAAAGGTCATCGTGCCGATTGGTTATATCCAATGGACGCAGAAATATATCTGTAGTGCAAAGAGTATAGCCGTCGGTCTTTAATGAAGTATCTGACAGTTAACGGATGGTGAATATTTTAATTAAGGAGTTTAATTAATTATTCACGTATCGTTGAAGCTTCAAGCTACAGGTCCATGAGATCTCCTCTGTAGCTCAATGGTAATTAATGAGAATCAATTTTTAGATTAAATTGAATTGTTCAAATTTACTGAGGGAATTAATTATACATGATATAATTAATTTAATCTAATTATATATGATATAATTACATGAATGTATTTGATACATTATAATATAAAGTTTATTTGAGAGAAAATAAGTATTTGAATATGATCCAAATATTTATTATGTGAATTAGATTCATATAATTAAATTTAATATAATTTGAATTTATATTAAATTTCATTGTTGAGAGAATTATACTATAGGTTATATTGCATTGGATACTATATTAAACTATAGGTTATATGTTATATTTGATATTACATATAGTTTAATATATATTATATGATAAAGTGGTTGTCATATAAATATATATTAAAGTTTTTATTTAAATTAATTTTATTTATTTTTATTTTTTAAAATAATTTTAGGGACGGAGTTGTAACTCCCGCCCTCCTTTTCTCTCTACAACGTGATAATGGGAGGGGTGGAACGGATTCTTCGTCTTCTTCCTTTTTTTGCTTTACAGAAACGTTCTGAGATTTTTCTCATCTTCTTTTCCTCTCTACTCTCTCAATTCCCTCATCCAAAATAGTCAGAGCCCACACTTCCTAGATTCTCATCCACAGAGGTTTCCATCATGGTGGTGTTCCTATCAGTTCGAGGGATAATCATTTGAAGATTGGTCTTCAAAGGTAAGAATTTCTAAACTCATTTTTCTCTTTTGTATTTTTTCTTTAAGCATGTTGTAATTATCAATTAGATGCATAATTTTCTGTTTGCTAGTTGTAAAATCCATAATTCTGTAAATCTTGGTTTTGGGTCCGATCCCCTTTTTCGCTCAAGGCCCTTCAATGGTTCCTTCACAGACAACAATTAGATGCAAACAGGCATTTTTAACTATCGGGACACTTTGGTCATCTGACTATTTCAATTGTGTTGGGCTTGTTATTTTGCCATTTTCTACAAAATCCATATATGGAGACTATGAACTTAATTTCATTATTCTTTTTTGACAGCTTTGCAAATACCCTTTCTAAATGGGTTGTATTTCATATTAAATCATTCCCTTTTAAATACATTCTATTTTGTCCTAAAATTGTAAGAAAATTTGTATTTGTCTATTAAAAATATTTATGCATGTCTAACGTCTCTCTAATTATTACCTCACTAGCTTTCTCTATCTAAAATTTTTATGATGTTTATTTTTATTTTATACCATTTTTTTAAAAAAGTGCATTTTTCTTTTTTTCTTTTCCCTAACATTTTATCTTTTCAATGGTTTTTAACTCTTTTATTTCCTTCAATTAACTTTTTCCCTCTAATTTTTTCATCACTTACTTAACTTTGTATTTTTAAAATTTTTTCTCTTACTCCTGAGTTTTTTTCAAGTATATAATCAAACATTTTATAATAAGGGGTGAAAAATCACATTTAACAAATAAATTGTCCAACCCTCACTTCAATGTTGGAAAATCTCTTTTAACAAATCAATCGTACTATAATCACTATTTTTAACTAAAGTGAGCTTAGGTTAGTCGTATTAACATACACATTCATAGAGATTAGAGGTTCGATCTCTCGACCTGTAATTGTTGCAAAAAAAAAAAAAAAAAACCACTATTTTTAGAACTCCTCAGAAACATGAGAAAATGGTATGGGTGAGCCATTTTAGAGGTCCAAAATGAAAAATGCCCAACTTTTTTAAAATCTAATATTTTTTACCTATTGCTAACATCATTTTTCAATTAATTTTACTAATCTACCCATATTTATTTTTCTCTCTTCCTCATCACCATTTTGCATCTTCTTTCGTTCTTTCTTTCTTTTTTCTTATTCTCTCTCGTTCTTCCTCTTCTTCTAAGTTTTCTTCTCTTTTTTTTCTTCTTCTCTCTCATTCTTATTTTTCTCCTCCTCTTCCTTCGGCGAGCACTCAAATTCGTTCTTCTCTCTTGTCCTTCGTTCTTCTTCTAATCTTCTTGGGCAAGTGAAATTATGCTAGATCCGACAATGTTACAGAATGAGACGGATGCTGAAAAGCGAGAGGGAGGAGAGTGAGATAGAAGAAAGCAAGACAGAAAATAAAAAGACAAAAGAGAGCAAGAGAGAGGAGTGCGAGATTGAGAAAAGGGAAGATATGAGAGCGATCTGTAAGAGAGCGAAGATAGAGGAGAACGAGAAATCCAAAGAGCGAGACAAAGGAAATCGAGAGTGCGAGATTGGTCATTACGCATTCATCGAGTTGGACCTAATCCTCCTATCTTGTAAAGGTTTGTCAAGATCAATTCCTTTTACTAGAACCTTTTTTAGATCTGTCTTTGCGTTCTAACCCTAATACGAGAGGACTGGGTTGGGCCAACCTATGGTGCACTAGTTCTTATGCCAATAGTAGCATCGGACAACTAAGTTGGTATGGAAGAACTGTTGTACCATAGGAAATCCTTCTCTATACAAAAATGTTAAGCAAGTTTAACAATTTCTGGACCGAACAATGGTGACTGATAGTTACAGTAACAAAAAGTTGTTCTGTCTATTGGTTGAGATAGTCTCATTTCAGTCAAGGGGCACCTGACTACCTTACGGTGACTTTTGTCCTATCTCACTAAGGCATCATTTCAAAATAGATGTCGCTTAGGGTACATCAGATTATTTTTCTAAAATTGATTGATTTTTCTAAGTGGTTTAATGCAAATATACTAATATAAATAATTTGTATGGTTTCAGCAAATTAATTCATAATGACTTCCACAACTCTTAATTTACTCGCCACTAACAAACTATCAGGCCATAATTACACAACTTGGAAAAACACAATCAACACTATCTTGATCATCAATGGCCTCTGGTTTTTCCTAATAGAGGACTGTCCTCCCATTCCAGCTCCAAATGCTACTTGAAAAGTTTGAGAACCATACGAGCGATGGACATGGACAAACAAAAAGGCCCGAGCATACATCTTAGCAAGCCTTTCTGAAGTCTTGGCCATGAAGCATAAGCCCATGCTCACGACCCATGAGAACATGGAGTCCCTGAAGGGAATGTTCAAACAACTGTCTACACAGCTTAGGCACGACGCTTTCAAATTCATCTTCAATGTTCATATGCAAGAAGGGGCATCTGTTAGAGAACATGTTATCAACATGTTGGTCCACTTCAACATGGTAGAGATGAATGGAGTTCGTCATCGACGAAGCCAGTCAGGTTAGCTTCATCTTGGAAACTTTACATGAAAGTTTCCTACAGTTTCGTAACAATGCTATTATGAACAGGATTGACTACAACCTGACCACCTTGCTCAACAGCTACAAACCTTTCAATCCTTAATGAAAACCAAGGAATAGAAGAGTAAGGCAAATGTTGCTTCATCCTCTCAGAAGTTCTTCATAGGTTGAACCTCTTGGACGAAGTCTGTGTCTTCTTCTTTCAAAACCAAAAAGTGGAAGAAGAAGAAAGGTTGAAACGGGAAAGTTAATGCACCAACTGCTGCCCAAAAGGGTAAAAAGGCCAAGGTTGCAAAGGGAATTTGTTTCTATTGCAACCATGAAGTGTTGGGGTTGATGCCTTAAACTCTTGTAGGGTCCAGTAATTTGTAAACACTTGTATGAATAAACACTTGTGATGTAATAATATAAGATATTTTCTTCACTGCTTTCGATGAAACATGAGATGTTTTATTAGCATTTACCACAAACCAATAAACTAAAATCCCTGGTTGTCGTTGTAACTTAAGCATGTATGTGGAGACATACAAATGGATCATAACTTATGTGATAACCAAAATGGTCTGTAGTATATGGACTGTCTCTTATACACATCTAGATGTGTATAAGAGACTGACATGACCTTAATCCCGAGTGAGTTGGGAACTACTGCCTTTGAGGGCAGTCCTTTGATTTTGATGGGTGCGCGTGGCCAAATTGCCGACTCAAACCTACCACTTTGGGGATTCATCTGATTGGGGAGCTGGGAACTCAGCTACACAGGATGGAGTTCACTTCTTCCCCAAAGTAAGGGCAAGTAGATAGATTACTCCCTTAAAGGCTGATTCTGGGGCTTGAACGATGTGGCGTCACACACCTTCTCAAGGCTCGAGAGGTGTCCACTCATAGTAAGATTATGATGTATTGTTAATTAGAGGGATCAATGGTACTTAAGGAGTTAGATGTAACTACAAGAGAAAAACGGTAAATTGGCCTAGTTGTACTTACGAACATCTGTGAAGGGTTATCATACTATTGACTGGTTATATCCAATGGACACAGAAATATATCTATAGTGAGAAGAGTGCAGTTGTTGATCTTTAGTAGAGTGCCCGACAGTTAATGGATGGTGGATCTCGTGACTAAAGAGTTTAGTTATTCACGTACAATTGGAGCTTCAAGCTATAGATCCATAAGGTCCCCTGGTAGCTCAATGGATTCAAGTTATGAATCAGTTTTTTTCTTTTTACTTTGTCAATTTGAAGTGTTCAAATTGACAAGATGGAGTTTGATTATATATGATATGATTAAACTGGTTCAATTATATATGATATAGTTGACATGATGTATGAGATACATTAATTGGAGGAAATGATATAAATATGATTTATATCAAGTAAAGGAGAAAAGGACTATGGTTTAAATGTTGCATATGATGTGATATTCAAACTACAGGTTATAAATAAAATATGATAAGTTAGTTATTATATTTATTTACAATTAAAACAATTATGAGATAATTATTGATAATTTCTCCTTAACCATGTGTGAAAGTAGGAGGTTTTATTCAGTTTTCATAACTGAAGGATAAAATGAAAAATGTTTTCATTTTGGAAGAGAATTGTTGAATGGCTTCATTTAAGTGCACTGCCTATCATTTAGCTCACGGGAGACTACACGATAGCTTTAAGGGTTTGTCTAAATGATCGTGTACATGCGCCATTTTCTAAACGATCGTGTAGCTTTTTACTAAATGATCGCGTGGCAAGCGAGCTTCACTAAACGATCGTGTAAACGATCACACCTGATTTCCTAACGATCGTGTACCTATTGAAATTTTACTAAACTATCAAGCACAAAGTCTATACGATAGACACTACTCTTCCACTTGCTTGGTTGTTGAGTTTGATCGTTGTTTCCTCCAAATATCTACCAAATCTTTGTGACGATCGCATCTCCTCTGTGTACTATCTCTCGGATGAGATGGTACTTTCTTTCAATATGTCACACCCCGCCCCAAACTACCTTCCGAGCCTGGGAAAGGGCACGACTGCAGCAGTTATCAACCCTTTTGTTGACACTTACTGCCTAATAACTCTTGCAAAAATAACTCTAATACCAATGAACAAATTCAACAACCAACTGGTTAAGTCAAGGAGGTAAACAACAACTAATTAAGTAGACCCATTTTATTATAACAATATAATGTTTATACAACCCTAAGACTTAACAACAAAGTCTACAACAATAACTGTAAAACCCCAGAAGTGTAACTATGGCATGTGGTAGACTTTGACCTTAGCAGCACTCTGGAACTCCTCGCCTTTTGTTACCTGGGAAGAAAACATGAAATGACAGAATGAGCTTCACAAAGCTCAGTGAGTGGTAAGCAACTTCTAGAGTCTATTTCAACTCATAAACACAAGCATATCATAGATACGAGGTCACATTCAAACCTCAGCCTTGAATGAGTCTGTTCTCAACTCTATCTATGCGCACGATAGATAACTAAACTGATAACTACTTAGAATGAGTATGTTGTCTACCTACACACACGGTAGATAGATAACTATTACTAAATACAACGCTTACTCTTTACGTTTCCACTGTCTCCTATGTGCACTTCCCTACTCATGGACTCAAAAGCTAGGCCCATCGACCCTCTGACCATCCCATATGAGGATCCTCCCATAGGCTCAGGAACTAGACTTCTCAATCCCTTGACCATCCTGTGAGGTTTTGCTTTCGAGCTCCGTAACTAGGTCTATTGACCCCCTAACCATCCCGATCATATAATCTCATTCTCATGCTAGATACTCATTCATAACTTAAGTATATACAAATTACTCTAAAAGATATGTTTAAGACTTAAAGAAAGTACCACTCACCTTGGTCGTTTAGGAACTTTTCTCTCTAGAAGTTCCTTGATCTTCCCGGGCTCCCCTTTTGAACCCTAAATTTCAGATTCAATTTAAAACTCAGACTACTCATAGTTCTATGACTTATCTCGAGTTCTTTCCTTCTACAAATATGCTCGAAAATGTCTCATAAATGTCTCATAAATCTTACCTCAAAATATTAGCTCATAACTCTTCGTGGTTTGACCGAAATCTTCAAAATATCAAGACTGGCCTAGCTTACCTGACAGCTCGACCCCTCTGTCTTTTCCTCATTCTCCAGCCCGATTCCTTGGAGCTTCTTCACTGGAAGCCCTACCCTGAAAACTAGACTCTTCTAGATTTCATATGCCTTTGAAATCACTCCAAACGCACGAGTATTCTGGGAGAACTCCTCTTCCCAAGTTGATGCTGCTTTCAGACTTCACTGTCTACTGCGTCCCCCTTGAAGCTTTATGATCAACGCATGGATTTGCTATCAACGCAATGTTTACTTAGCTTTCCCATCTTCTTAATGTCTTTGAATTGTGATCTGAAAAGAAGCCCTTGGCCCTATTTATAGGCATCCAAAAGCTCTCCAAGGTCGACACCTCCTACTTGGCCGCATGTCCAAGTGTTTCTTCCTCACACTATCAACGCAATCTTGCATCAACGTAACCCAAGGTGTCTTGCTCCCCTTTTACCAACGCATAGCTCTCAACTTTGCATGTCTTTTTATGCATCCATTTCATTTTCTTAAGGCTTAAGATTTCTTCCCAACAAGCCACATGTTAGGATGACGACCTTGCATGCATCTATCAACTCTCATATGCATTAATCACAAATGCGCCCATCCATTGCCGCAACCTACCTATGTCCGGACACCATTAACCGGCGCATGCATCTACAAACCCTTGGATGACCAACGCATAGCACATCATCAACGCATAGTGCATCGCCAATGCATAGTATTGCACTGCCGCATCCATCGCGTCCATCGCTGCTTACCATCGCATAACACTACTGCATCCATCGCGTCCATCACATCCAACGCATCCATCATCCAACGCATCCATCATCCAACGCATTGCATCCAACGTCTAGCATCCTTGGATGCGCAACTTGAGGCTGTCGCATGCATTGTCCAACCTCTTCAAGACATTTGCTGCTGCACACACTACTAACCTCCCAAATAACCTCTCAAAGTCTAATGGTCAACGCATGGCACACACTAACGCATTGTTAAATACTTAGTCATTTTTCTCCTTGACTTCCAACGCATGGTTACTCTTGGCAATGCCTCTTGCCAATACTTCGGCCAATCATGCATCCAACCTTACAAACGCATGGTTGCCTTCAACTTATGTGTTAATGTCTCCTAACTCTTAATGCATGGGTCCTTTTGACCTTACACTTAGCCACATTTCATCAATTAAAGCTTAACTCAAAACTACTAAAGGAAAATCTATTCAACACTTAGAAATTTCCTTTACTTCAACATAGGATTTAACTTTCACTTAGTTAATTCCTTTTAACACCTGCTTAAGTAGGAATGATGGAAATCTGGGTTTCACATAATATATTTTCCACGTTTATGACTCCTTGGTTCTTTTGAGTTGGCTACAACACCACTCACAATACAACGTGATAGGCAGGTGCATATCTAGAACTACTTCCAAATCATCCAAAAATTTGCGTAGCCATACTGCTTCTTTAGCAGCTTCACATGCAGCCACGTATTCTACTTCCATTGTGGAGTCAGCGATACAACTTTGCTTAATGCTTCTCCAAAATATAGCTCCTCCATTAAGAGTGAAAATTGATCCTAAAGTAAATTTCCTGGAATCTACGTCAGTCTGGAAATCAGAATCAGTGTATCTTGTAAGGATCAAATCCTTAGGTCCATACACAAGCATATAGTCACTCGTTCTCCTTAGATACTTAAGGATGTTTTTTACAGCAGTCTAATGATTGTGTCCTGGATTGGATTGGAACCTGCTGATGATTCCTCCAAAGCATATGCCAGGGCGTGTACACAACATTGCGTACATCAAACTCCCAACTACATATGCGTATGGAATTCTTGTCATTTCCTCAACATCTTGAGGTGTCTTAGGACATTGTTCCTTTGACAAATGAATTCCATGTCTAAAAAGGTAACATACCCTTTTTGGAATTTTGAATATTATATCTTGACAACATCTTGTCAATATAAGATGCCTGAGATAGTGCTAATGTCCTATTCTTTCGATTTCGAAAGATTTGTATTCCTAGAACATACTGAGCATCACCCAAATCTTTCATTTGGAACTGTGTTGCTAACCAACTCTTTAAGTCAGCAAGAAAACATGTCTAATTCCCAATGAACAAGATATCATCAACATAAAGAACTAAGAATGCTATAGTCTTATTGACTATCTTCTTGTACACACGAGGTTCGTCGACATTCTTTTTAAAGCCATAATATTTAATCGCAGTGTAAAACTTTATATTCCAGGATCTGGATGCTTGTTTCAATCCATAAATGGATCGATTAAGCTTACAAACTTTCTGTTCTTGTCCTTTTCCAATGAACCCTTCTGGTTGAGACATAAAAACACTTTCATCAAGATAGCCATTGAAAAAAACTTTCTTGACATCCATTTGTCATATCTCAAAGTCATAATATGTGGTAATGGAAAGAAGTATTTTTATTGACTTTATCATGGCAACAGGAGAAAAAGTTTCTTCATAATGAACTTCTTCTCTTTGAGTAAAACCTTTTGTCACGAGTCTGGCTTTGTAAGTCTGTACCTTGCCAATTTGGTCTGGTTTCCTCTTGTAGATCCATTTGCAACCTATAGGTAACCCCATGTGGATGATCTACAAGTTCCCAGACAGAGTTGAAGTACATAGACTCCATTTCATCGTCCATGGCTTTTATCCATTGTTCCCTGTGAACATCTTCCATTGCCTTCTTAAAGGTTAATGGATTCTTTAAACCATCATTCAATATGATGTTTTGAGTTTCTGTTAAACCCATATAGCGTTCAGGTTGTTGAATAACCCTCCCACTATGTTGAGGCATCCTTAACTCCTGGGATGGACATGATGGGACAACAATAGTTGTTGATGGACCAGCTTGATCAATAACTCTTGTTGATGTATCTGTAGTATCTTTAGACATTCCTTGCAATATTAATTTACTGTGAGGTAGATGATTTTTAATATCATCTTCTTCCAAGAACGTAGCATTTGTCGATACAAATACTTTATCTTCTTGGAGATCATAAGACAATCATTCTTTTGTCTCTTTTGGGTACCCTACAAATAGAGATAATTTCGAACGTGATTCCAATTTCTTAGGATTTTGTACTAACAAATGTGATGGACAACCCCAGATACGAAAACGACGTAAACTAGTTTTGCATCCTTTCTATAATTCATACAGTGTTTCCGAAACACTTTTTGATGGAACAACATATAGAATAAATACTGCAGTCTGCACTGCATACCCCTAAAAGAATTAGGGTAACTGAGCATAACTCACCATAGATTGAACCATGTCCAACAAGGTTCGATTTCTCTTTTCTGTAACATCGTTTTGTTGTGGTGTTCCAAGTGCTTTGAGCTGGTATTGAATTCCATGATCTACTAGATAGTTTTGGAATTGTAAATCCATATACTCGCAACCTCGATCAGATCGAAGTGTTTTAATTCTTTTACTTAACATTTTTTTTGTCTCAGTCTTAAATTCTTTGAACTTTTCAAGAGTTTCAGACTTATGACTTATTAAGTAAATATAGTCATATCTAGAGTAATCATCAATAAAACAGATGAAATATTGATAGCCTCCTTGTGATTTTATATTCCTCGGACCACATAGGTCTAAATGTATAAGTTTGAGAGGCTCTTTGGCACGAAGACCTTTGTCAGAAAAAGATCTTTTTGTCATTTTTCCCTCAAGACATGACTCACATGGAGTCTATACGATCACACCTGATTTCCTAAACGATCGTGTACCTGCTGAAATTTTACTAAACTTTCAAGCACAAAGTCTATACGATAGACACTACTCTTCCACTTGCTTGGTCGTTGAGTTCGATCGTTGTTTCCTCCAAACCTCTACTAAATCCAACAAAGCCCACACCTCCTGGATTCTCACTCGAATACCAAGGTTACTAAGTGGTGGTGTCTGAGCGGTTACTTGTTCGTGGAGAAGATTGTTCGTGATTGACCAGACGACTGGGTAGACAATCGTAGAGATAGCGAGAGGTTGTTGTTCCAAACTCCACGAGAGCAAGAGAAAGTCAGAAGAAAAGTTCTTCAAAGGTAAGTCTCTCGTTCTCTTTTTATTTATTTATGAAGGCATGTCGTAATCTGTTCTGAAATGCATAACTAGTTTGTATGTTTGTGAATGCTTATAATTCTATCACAATGAAATTAGAACGATCTTGCTTCCGCTCATAGGTTCTCTTTGATAAGAGTTTCTTCATGAGGGACATTGGAAGAGAAACTGTTCCAAATACTTGGCAAAAAAGACGAAGGCCAAGCAAGGTAAATATGATTTACTTGTTTTGGAGACCTATTTAGTGGAGAATGATGATTCAACCTAGATAATTGATTTGGGCGCCAATAACCATGTTTGTTCTTCATTTTAGGGAATTAGTTCCTCGCGATAACTGGAAGCTGTGGAGATAACGATGCGAGTTCGAACTGGGCATATTGTCTCAGCTGTGGCGATGGGAGGACTTCAGCTGACTTTATAGAGTAAATATATTTTACTTGAAAATATATATATATTGCTTCTGGTTTGATGAGGAACTTAATTTCTGTAAATTTTTTATTAGAACAATATTATTGTCTTCAATCTCTGTAAATAAAGTGTTTATTTCAAAGAAAGGTATAATAATCTTTCTGCTAAGTTGGAAAACAATCTTTATGTACTAAGATCATTAGCAACTAAAGCCGCCCTTAACACTAAAATGTTTAAAACTGCAGTAACTCAAAATAAAAGACTTAGAATTTCTCCCAAGGAAATTTTCCAACATTAGCACCTAAGATTCGAATACATCAATCTCAATAGGATTGAGAGATTGGTAAAGAATGGACTTCTAAGTGAGTTAGAAAAAAACTCTTTACCTGTTTGTCAGTCATGTCTTGAAGGAAAAATGACTAAAAAAATTTTTACTAGAAAAGATCATAGGGCCAAAGAACCCTTGGAGCTTGTACATTCATACCTCTGTGGTTCGATTAATGTAAAAGCAAGAGGAGGCTTTGAATATTTCATCACCTTTACTGATGATTATTCAAAGTATGGGTATGTTTATTTAATGCAACATAAGTTTGAATCCTATTAAAAGTTCAAAGAGTTTAAGGTCGAAGTTAAAAATGCATTAAATAAAACAATTAAGACATTTGATCAAATCGAATGGAGAGTTTTTGGATCTTACATTCCAGAACTATTTGATAGAGCATGGAATAGTATCCTAATTCTCAGCATCCAGTACACCTCAGCAGAATAGTGTATCAGAAAGGAGAAATCGATCCCTGATGGACATGGTTTGGTCTATGATGAGTTACAGTTCCTTACCTGATTCGTTTTGGGGTTTTGCAGTACAGACCGCAGGTATATTTTGAACCGTGTTCCATCCAAGAGTGTTACGAGAACAAGTTTGGAGTTATGGAATGACTGTAAAGCTAGTTTACGTCATTTCAAAATTTGGGGTTTCCTAACACATATGCTTGAGGAAAATCCTATGAAATTGGAACCTTGTTAAAAATTGTGTCTATTTGTAGGCTACCTCAAAGACATGAGAGGTGGTTACTTCTTTGACCCTAAGGAAAATAAAGTGTTTGTGTCGACAAACGCTACTTTTCTAGAAGAATACCATATAAGGGAGCACAAGCCCCACAGTGAAATAGTATTGAATGAACTTTCCAAGGAATCCACTAAACCTTCAACAAGAGTTGTTGAAGAACCCAATACTTCAACAAAAGTTGTTGAAGTTAGATCATCTAGTAGGTCAAATCCACCTCAAGTGTTGAGGGAGCCTCAACGTAGTGGGAGGGTTGCGAACCTGCCTGTCCGTTATATAGGTTGAATAGAAATCCTTGCTATGGTAGTTGATGGAGATGCTGAGGGTCCATTGTTTTACAAGAAGGCAATGGAGGATGTTAACAAAGATTAATAAATTTGATCTCAAATTGGAGTTTACGTACTTCAATTCAGTTCGGGATCTTTTAGATAAACCTGATGAGGTAAAACCTATAGGATCTACAAGAGGAAACGAGGTGTTGATGGGAAGGTGCAAACCTTTAAGGCTAGAATTGTGACAAAGGGTTACACCTAGATTGAGGGAGTTGACTATGAGGAGACTTTCTCACCTATTACCATGTTAAAGTCTATCCAGATTCTCAGTCCATTGCCTCATATTATGACTATAAGATCTGGCAAATGGAAGTCAAGACTACCTTTCTGAATGACAATTTTGAGGAGACCATTTATATGCAACAACTTGAGGGATCACTACAAGAATTTTTGGCCTTATTATTGGTTGAAAAAAATGAAATCAGATGTATAATGTTGATTAAAAAAAAAATTGATCTTTAATGTCGGTTTTAAACTGACATTGAAGATGGGCTACAATGTCGGTTTAAAACCATTCAGAGATTCTTCTAATTTTATTTAGGGAATCAGATTGTGATGAAAATTTAGTTTATTCTACTATAGAAAGCAAATAAATGGTAACATTGGGCAAAACTAGACAAATACATGTCTTATGACAATGACTTCACTAATAGATTAACTAAATTAATTGTTTTAACCATTAGAAGGATTAAATGCTAACTATATACCTAGAAGTTTTTAATCCAGGTAAACTCTCTCGAGCTCAACCCTTTCTAATACCTAACAATTAATTCACTTTCATGCAATTAATTAATTGGATACAACATTAACTTTCTTAATCATCCATCTTTATAATCTCCTATTACTTTTGTGCATAATTGATTAACAATTTAGTGTGCTAGATCTGACCTAATGTCTTCTTTCACTACTACAAAATGTGCATTACTTGATGCTTGCAATTTTTAATTACTTGAGAATAATGTCAAGAAATAAGTAATTATTACCAAAAATGTCAAGAATAAAATAAGGGAGGTTCGAGATTTATTTAAAAAATTTCTCTTGCTGACACAATACTTTATATATAAAGAAAGTTCAAGTTTAAACTTTTTTCTTGTCAGTTTTAAAATGTCAAGTGATAACACTACAACAAATTCCTTTAAAAAAATTTAGGGATTTCTTATATGTTTTACTCTCAGCCGCCCCTAGACGTCCTCTCTTTCCTTTCTCGATTTCAGTCTCTCCCTCGCACATCTCTTTTAGTTTATCCCTCTTCCTCTCATATATATCTCATGCCCGCTCTCATCTCTGATTTTCATCATCTTCGTTCAGGTCCCACACATCAGGAACCTTCACTCCCCTTCGTTCAATGCCTTCATTACAACGTCGTCTGAGCAATGTTCCAGCACTGCAACGCCCTCTTTTATCGCAATTGAAGTAGATTTAGCGTCATTGAAGTAGATCCAGCGCTGTTACGGACATTGTTGAAGTAGATCCAACATCGTTATGTAGGTCTAGCACATTTTTCTATTTGGAGGAAATGGAATCGTGATCGTCCAAGGAATCCAAAAGCAATTGTGTTTCAAATTACTACCGTTGAATTTTAATTCAGGTTTGTCGTCATTTGCAACCGTTTCAAAATAGGTAATTTCTAATAGTACAATTTAAAAAAAAGAAAAAAGAAAAACAAGCTTGACCAACAAAGTATCGAGTGTTAATTAAGTTTTCATTTTTTTGGACATCAGTAAAAAATTACATTTGACAAGTAAAAACTGTCAAGTTATGAAAATCTTGATCCATAATAAATGTCAAGAATTTAGATATTTAACCATTAAAAGTAAGTCAACAAATCCCATATACTTGACAGTTATAACATTTACAGCTTGACACTTTTAGCTAGTAAAAGAATATTTCTCTTGTTCTTGACACAGGATTACTTGACATTTTTAAAACGTCAAGTACACTGATACTTGACTGCAAAAAAATATCAAGTAATACAGTTTTCGTAGTAGCGTCTGTCAAGCAAGACACTAAGTAAAGAGCATTTAAATAGTGATCAATTGTTAAAAGCAATAAACACAATCACGTTAAAATAGTTTATGCACTAATCCAAACGAAGAAACAATCATAATAATTTTCACAATCCAAAACGAAATATAAAAACCTAAGAACACAACTCAGTCACTCATGGCTATAGTACAACTATTGATAATTCTTAATGTTCTAAATGTAGAGAATAAAGAGGAGTTAAAGCGGGAAAGAAATGCAAGTTGGGCTCTTGACCGTCATCCTCAAGCTCGGTATTGTCATTCAATGATCTTCTCTTTCATAAAATTCTTTAAAGCTTTAAACCATTATCTCTGCTCAAGATTTAGCTCCTGGTGGAGAGGCTTGACGAACTATAAAAGAAGCCTAAAACTAGCCTTTCCAACATTTAACGAACTATAAACTAGGCTAAAACTCTTGAGAACTAAAACATACAGGCAACATCAAAGATTATGTGAAGCAATTGCGGGACTTATGTTGGACATACGCGACATGCCCAAGAAAGACAAAGTTTTCTATTTTGTCGAAGGGTTGAAACCATGGGCAAAAACAAAGTTGTATGAACAGAGAGTACAAGATCTCTCCTTTGCCTATATGGCAGCGAACTATACGACCTCAATATGGACTCTCAAGACGTGAAAAAGCAACCAAATTCCTCAAATGGAAGAAATGGAAATAGTCGTTCAGGTCCTCTTAGACTTGGGGGAGGAAACAATAACACAGGTGGGGATTGTAGACCCTTCAAACAACAATTTGGGAACAATTGGTAGGGGTCGCCATAGCAGTATAAAACCTATAATCGTCCATCGTGTTGCTACATTTGTAGAGGACAACATAGAGTAGGTGAATGCCTAAATTTATCGCCTTTAATGCCTTCCAAGCCACCCTAGCCTCAGGCTCGAAAGACAAGTCTCAAAAGACCAAGCTTGTACTCGAGCAGGTCGAAGAGCGTGACAATCTCAGGATGGGAGCATTGAAATTCTTGTCCACTCTCCAGAAGAAGATGAGAGAGACAAAGGAACCGTTGGAAAGAGGATTCATATATGTGGATGCATAGGTCAACTAAAGATCGGGCAAGATTACCATGGTCGACTCTGGGGCAATCCACAACTTCATGATTGAAACAGAGGCCCATCGTCTGAACCTATCCTGGGAAAAGGACGCTGAGAAAATAAAACCCATGAACTCTACAGCCCTGTCCATTAAGGGGATAACAAAGAAAATGCTAGTGAAATTGGGGGATTGCAAAGGCCTTACCGGCTTCGTAATTATTAAGATCGATGATTTTGAAATGGTGTTGGGGATGGAATTCTTACATGAACACAAATTTATACCAATGCCCCTCGCCAAGTGCTTAGTAATTACTGGGTCTATGCCCACTGTAGTTCAAGCTAACATCAAACAATCGAATGGGATAAGAATGATTTTAGCACTTCAACTAAAAAGGGGCCTTGCCCATGATGAGCCCACGTTCATGGCCATCCCGATTGAATCCGTCAAAGCTGTGGAAGAGAATATCGCTCAAGACATCCTGTATGTCATGGAAAACTATCGTGATGTCATGCTGGATAGTTTGCCCAAATTCTTGCCTCCACGGAGGGGGATCGACCATGAAGTTGAATTGTTACCAGGGGCGAAGCCATCCACCAAGAACACGTATCGTATGGCTCTACTAGAATTGGCCAAACTCCAAACGAAATTACATTAGTTGTTGAGCATAGGGTTTATCAGCCAAAGCTTCTTATGGGGCCCTGGTGTTGTTCCAAAAGAAGAAGGATGGAAGCCTTTGGCTTTTCATTGACTTTCGAGCTTTAAACAAGCTCATTGTTCGTAATAAGTACCCCTACCCATTATCACACACTTATTTGACCATCTCCATGGCACAAAATATTTCTTGAAATTAGACCTCCGGTAGGGGTACTACCAGGTTCAGATTGCCGAAGGATATGAAGTAAAGATGACCTGTGTAACAAGGTATGAGGCCTTCGAATTTCTTGTGATGCCCTTTGGCCTCATCATCGTCTCGACAAAATTTTTTACACTAATGAATCAGGTGTTTCACGAATACCTCAACAAATCTGTCGCATTATATCTAGACAATATCATAGCCTATAATGCATCAATGGAAGATTACTAATGCCATCTCCAACTAGTCTTCCAAATGTTTAAGAAGAACTAACTATGCGTAAAGAGAGAGAAGTGCTCCTTTGCCCAAGAATGTATAAACTTTCTTGGTCACATGATCGAGTGTGGTCGAATTGGCATGGAAGAGGGCAAAGTGGCTGCTATATGAGATTGGAAGGTGCCAACATCTGTGACGGAGCTACATTCCTTCCCCTGACTAGCCAATTGCTATATGTGGCTCGTAGAAGGATTTTCTATAAAGGTAGGGACTTTGACCGAGTTGTTGAAAAAGGATAAACATTAGAGTTCGACTCTGAATCTCAAGCCACCTTAGAAGGCTTGAAGAAAGTGATGGTTGAAGGGCTAGTCCTCGAGATTTCCGACATGACCAAACCTTTTGAAGTTGAGAAAAATGCTTCTGTTTTGCGTTGGGTGGTGTTCTCCTTCAAGACGGACACCCCATCACTTATGAGAGCAAAAAACTGAATGATATGGAAAGAAGATATGCAGCCTCTGAAAAGGAAAAGTTAGAAGTAGTGAATTGCCTGAGGGTCTAGAGACAATATCTCTTAGGAGCCAAATTCGTTGTCAACCAGCCAAAATTGTCGTTAAAGCAGTCATGATGGCAAAAATGTTCGGCAGAATTTGATTTCAAGTTTAAGCATAGATCGAAAAAATGCAACCAAGCAGTAGACGCTCTTAGTTGGAAGAGAAAATATGTGGCCCTGTGCATGTTTGCGCATATGGAAGCAAACACATTGAGTGGAACTATGTGTGAAACTATCAATGCACGCTTGACAAATGACACATTGACTTAAGCCATTATGTAATTAGCCAAAGAAGGGAAGACGCGCTAGTTTTAAGTCGAAGACGATTTACTCTATACCAAGTGTAATCGCCTTTACGTTCCCTGATCCGGTGAGTTCTGAAGATTGCTAATGAAAGAGTGTTATGACATGCCTTAGATAGGACACAATGGTTGGCAGAGGACCTATGCGCTGTTAAAACAAGGTTACTATTGGTCGAGTCTCCAAGACAATGTCAAACAATTCATCAAGACTTTCCTTGTCTTCCAGCAAGATAAGTCGAAAGAGCGAAATTAGCAAGTCTGCCGGAGCCTCTACCTGTGTCCTCTAAACCGTGGGAGAGTGTATCCATTAGACTTCATCACCCATCTACCCAAAGGTTGGGGAGTTTAAATCAATCCTTGTTATTATCGATTGGTTCTTAAAATATGCCACATTTATCCCAACGTCGAAGATATGTACGATCGTGATGTCTACCCAATTGTTCTTCAATCACACGTGAAATTATGGGGTGTTCCACTGAGCATCGTTAGTGATTGTGAAGGGAGATTTACTAGAACCTTTCGGATGAAATTGTTTAAGATATTGCAATCTACATTGAATATTTCTTCCAGTTATCATCGTTAAACAGACGACCAGACTGAATGCTTTATAGCATGCTTGAAGAATATTTGCATCACTTTATCAACGTAAAACAAAAGAACTGAGTTTAATTGTTAAGTGTTGCTCAATTCAACTTTAACGGTCGGCAAAGCTCCTCAATTGGAAAGACGCCCTTCGAGGTAGTATGTGGCAAATAGCCACTCATGCCACACTTAGTGGACCATCTTTATGCGGGCAAGGCCGTCAGGGGCATAACTTCACTAAAGAGTGGAGTCAAATCTCTGAGATAGCACGTGCCTACTTAGAGAAAGTGTCCAAGAGAATGAACAAGTAGGTTGATATAAAGCGTAGACCTCTCAAGTTCCAAGCTAGAGACAAGGTTGTGATCAAGTTGCGACTAGAACAATTTCGTTTTCGGGGCCAGAGAGACCAATGCCTCTTACGAAAATATGAAGGACTAGTTGAGGTGATTGAGAAAGTCGAGAAAACCTCATATAGGGTTTAGTTACCTTAGTGGATGGAGATCTAGTGTAAACCAAAACTCTAATTTTGAATCAATATCAATTCTCTCTTAAATAAGGGAGAGAGGTGTTTTATTTATAAGAAAATTGATTACAAGTAGTCTGAATAACAACTAACTAACAAGTAACTAACTGTCTATTAACTAACTTTTATTCGACCTCCCTTACATTGATTCTCAATACGCCATATTCCACTCCCCTAAAATCAGACTCGATCTTGAGGATGACAATTAGGATGCCAACTGGTAGTCATTGGGGGGAAGTAAGGTTTGAGATCGGCAACATTGAATATTGAATTACTATGTAGGTCATAAGGTAACTCAATGCGGTAACTTGGTTTGGCCATCGGTCTGCGAATGAGAAGTAGGGCTTAAATGCAGTCTTTCATTCATCGCTTAACTTCATTCAAATATGGTCGTATTTATTTATTTGTGGATTAAAATCTCCTTTGGGAGTGATCGACACCGTTTGGAGAACACAAGACATCCTATCACCCTCACCCATGTCGATATAATTGGCTTCTTCCTCATTATCTTCACTGCATCCAGCCAACGAATCCTCTTCTTCATCCATATATGCTGCTGTTTTTTGTTAGGGACACTCATTAGACAAGTGCCTCACTTGGCCACACCTAAAACATTTTCCCAATGTAGGGAAAATATAAGGATTTTGAACTTTCTGCTTGTAAATAGACTCTGTTTCCTTCTCATCAACTTCTTCTTGCTTTTCTTTATCTCTTTCCTTGGATGAAATTGGTGGAGTAGGATGGTCCAAGGTACTGTTTTCTATTCTACTTACAGAACCATCCCAAGGGGCTTCTCTTGATGTTTTCTTGAAGCGTAAATCATTCAACTCCTCCATTGTTTCAGCATAACAAATTGCATCACCCAAAAAATGAAAATGTTGTAATTTTACCTTCTCTTTGATGTCCACCCGTAAACCGCCAATGAATCTTGTAATTAGATGTTGTTCATTCTCCACCAAATTTGTTCTTGTTCCCAATTGGTGGAATTCTTCCACATAATCTGCCACTTGTTGAGGCCCTTGTCTATAGTTTTGGTATTGATTGTAAAAGGTCTACTCATAATTGGGAGGAAGGAACCTTTGTTTCATCAACTGTTTCATTTTTTCTCACATTCGTATTGGCCTCTTGCCTTGCCATTGTTGATTGATCTCTAATTGATCCCACCAAGTGGAAACTCCCCCTTTCAACTTGAAGGCTACCAAACGTACCTTTTTATGAACCAACATATTCATATAATCAAAAAAATTCTTGGTGTTCTTGATCCAATCGAGGAATGTATCGATGTCACGCTTCCCATTGAAAGTTGGCAAGTCAATATTCATTTTGTAATCATATGGGTCACCTCTATCTCCACACCTTTCTTCTCGTTGCCTCCTTGGAGCTTATAACTCTTTTTTTTTATCATAGTCACTTGAAACATCCCAATCTTGGAATTCTTACTACTATTCTTGCTATCTAAACGTCTTCTTGGATCTTCTTGGAGCTCTTTCTTGATTAATTTCTTGTTGAAATTGGGAATTTCTTGGCTGTCCAGTACCACACTTACCTCTTTTTTCCAATTCTTACACGAATGGTTGATTTTTCTCCCGATTTTGAGGTGCTACTGCCAGCCTCTCAACCCTACAAGTGAGGATTTCTATTCTTTCTTGAATGCTAGTCACCATTCCATGTATTCCTTCCAAAGAGTTCTCAACCGATAGCAAGTGTCGTGTTGTAGTTCTCAACTGATAGTTAGTGTTGAGAGGGTGGGCATCCCTTCTCAACATTTACGACGCATCAGCGTCCACTTGTCACGATGAAGAATCCAGTTGAGAAGGAAGTCAAACAAATTCTAGATAAATGTACACGCCGTATTGGAAGACCAAGACGAAAGCTGATAGAATTCTTGGTGAAGTGGAAAGGTCTCCATGACTAAGAAATTAGTTGGGAGCGAGCGGAAGACCGGAAGAATGATGCTCCAACGATCACTGTGTTTGAGTAGAGTCGACTGATGGGGATGTCAACCAATTAAGTGTAGGAGAATGTCACGGTCATGCTTGTCCAAAGCCTGTTACCCATGGCCGCATGCCCATCTCAACCCCTTTTTTTATCATGCTTTCATCTGATGTATTTTATTCTATAAGTTAGTTTTCTTTGTTAGTTCATCTGATGTATTTTATTCTATAAGTTAGTTCTCTTTGTTAGTTCATCTTGGTGTAAGTGATCGCTCGCCTATGTCTATATGGAAGGGTGACAATCACAAAATTGCTTAGGATGCATTATATGGGGATAAGACTAACCATCGTATCCTCATACCCGGAGTGGTATGCTATAAAGTCATTGATGTTACTTATTGCTTTCTAACCTACTACAATCTTTCTTCTCTCAACTCATACTTTCAAACGCTTGGGAAAACCTTTTCCTCTAAACCTGTTTTATAAAATCATTTTCTCTAGAACGAGGGTAGAGGTTGCAAGAGGAACCCGGTGTGCCATCGATAATCTGAATTCAATTTGGCTGACTTGTTTGTGAGCATGAACAAATGCCACACAATTGCTAAGTGAAGCTTCCAAAAGTGCGATTGTGACACCACGCGTCTAACCGGGTATTATCGTTCACTGTGTGCTGTCGTTCGTCAACAACTGCTACGTCGTCACCATTGTGGATTTTCCATGGCCAAAATCGGAGCTCTCCATTAGCTTTGGTTTCAATTAATCGATACCCATTATGTTTTTTATGTTGGAACGAAATTTCAAGGTGTCAAAAACCATTGTCTAGCAGTATAAAAGATTGATTTTGGTGATTATTGCATATTTTTGGTAAGTATTAGAACTTGGAGCCCCTTTGGACTAATTAATGATGTTGTAATTTTGGGTTATTTGACATTTGGCTTAGGATCAAATTGACTTAGAGGGTTTGAGGTCAAATCAAATCACACCACACTTTGGGTAAATTTATTTGGAGTTATTTGGATAAAATGATGCATGAAATTAGGGTCGAAGGTTTAATGTAATTCCATATCATGGCTTAGAGTTGGAATCAAGAATGTGAAATTAGATAGAGTAGGTTGATTGCTTGCAGAATCATTAATTAGGCTTGATATTGAGGTAAGTAATCTTACTACTGAAACTGCCCTTTAAACCAGATGACACAGACAGTATGTATGTGTTTGACTTGTCCTAACAGATATTGAAAAGCATGTGATATTATAGAAATAAAGAGGTTTATGGGCATGATATTACTTGCATATGATTGATTACTCACATATGACTGGTATGTATATGTGATTGATATATATATATGTGTGTGTGTGTGTGTGTGTGTGTGATTAATATGTTTATGATTGGGACCTGAATTATGTTGTGAAAGAGATAGAGTAATGATAATTGCCCTCCTATCTATAGTCATATACTCACTAATTATTTTGTCTCCTTCGGAATTTACCAGAAGTTTTTGTCTCCTTCGGTATTCACTAGAAGTTGTGAGTACATCTTACCCACAGTAGAGTGGATTTAATTATTCACTAGATGACCATTCAAGTTTAGTTGATTTTTGCATGTCCCATCAATATGAAAACATTTGTAGGATATAAATGCATAGCCTGAGCCCGATAGTGGGATTATTTATTGAGTATGTTATATTCATCCTCTATTATGATATATTTTTTAGGTAAGGGCAAAGATACATCAGACTAGCTAGACGTTTCCATTCATGTTTTCCATGTTTTTCATATTATAGTTGTTAGCAGTCAAATGTTAACAGTTTTTAACTATTTTTCTTATTTTAAACTTGTGGTTTTAGGGGAACTCCGAGCAAATGTTTTCAGATGGTCTCGATATTGTTTATTAATTTATCTTATTCATGAAATTGTTTTGTTTTTATCAAAAAGAGTAAAAGTGTTTATTTGATGTTTATGCATGGATGTAGTAATGTTCTATACATAAGTATTAGAAAGTTGGTTCGCTACATCCAATCTCCTATCTTATATCGTAATTAAAAATAAAACAAGATCCAAAGATTTTACCTCTAGGCAGAATGTATATGTTTTAACCTAAAATTATAACTTTTATATAAAATAAAAAATGAACTTTTTTGTTTCAATCTTTGAATTATAATTCAACTATGATAAAATAAAAATTACTTGATATACCACCAAATTATATTTTTTTTAAGACAAAAGTCTTTAAAATATTAAAAATATGGAACCAAAAAAAATAAAATTAGTGGAAAATTACTCCAAATGGTAAAACTACTGAAAATATTTACAAAATATAGCAAAATTTCGGAAGTAGACATCGATAGACACGGATAGAAATCTATCAGTATCTAACAATGTCACTCATAGTGTGTATCTATCAACGTCTATCATGGATAGTTTTAAAATTTTGTTTGATTCAAATTTTTGTAAAATGATGTTTCAAAAGTTTGATGATAAAAAAAAAAAAAAAAAAAAAATTTGGGGGAGAATCCAAATGGCGAAGATGAGGGAAGAGAAAAGAAAATGAAAATATCACTTGATTTTAGGGTTACTTTTGAGTGGATAAAAAAT
>NC_052358.1:40900770-40913224 GCF_009727055.1 Benincasa hispida
TTTTTAATTGCTATTCTTCTTATTTGCCCACTTCAAAGTTCAAGCCCGAACGTGGAGCTGCGTTGACAACAACGTACATAATAATATCAATTTCCCGTTGGATTCGATCCAAAAAATTAACACAAAAATGGAGATTTGGTTCATCGTCCTCATCTCCCTCTGCATCTGCATTTTTCTCAACTCCATTTTTACCCATTTTCGAAGCTCCACCAAACTCCCACCAGGCCCTTTCATCTCCTTTTCCATCCTCACTAACGTCCTATGGCTTCGAACATCCTCCCTCGACATGGAGTCTCTGCTCCGAACCTTCTTCGCCAAGTACGGCCCTGTACTCACCCTCCGCATCGGCCTCCGCCCTGCCATCTTCATTGCCGATCACTCCGTTGCCCACAACGCCCTCGTCCTTAACGGCGCTCTCTTTGCCGACCGTCCACCCGCCCTTCCCGTCAGCAAGGTCGTCTCCAGCAATCAACACAACATCAGCTCTGCCTCTTACGGTCCACTCTGGCGTCTCCTCCGCCGCAATCTCACTTCTCAAATCCTCCATCCTTCTCGTGTCAAATCCTATGCTCCTTTTCGCAAATGGGTTTTGGATATTCTTCTTAATCGCCTTCAGTCTCCCTCTCAATCTGGAGGCCCCGTCTCTGCCTTTCGGTATGCCATTTTCTGTTTGTTAGTGTTGATGTGTTTTGGGGATAAGTTTGACGAATCTCAAATCAATGTAATCAAGGAAGTGGAGCAAGCGATGCAGTTGAATTTCAGGCGTTTTAACACTCTTAATTTCTTCCCAAAAGTGACAAAAATTTTGCTAAGAAAACGATGGGAGGAGTTTCTCCAATTAAGAAGGAACCAAGAGAAAGTCCTAATTCCTTTGATCGAAGCAAGAAGGAAGATCAATCAAAACAGATTAAACAGAGATGGAACTAAAGAAGAAATCGTGGTGTCATATGTCGACACGCTATTCGATTTGGAGCTCCCGGATGAGAAAAGAAATCTTACTGATAGCGAAATGGTGACCATAGCCTCCGAGTTTATCAACGGAGGCACCGATACAACATCCACAGCCTTGCAGTGGATAATGGCGAATTTAGTGAAATACCCAGAAATCCAAAACAAGCTTTTTGCAGAGATGAAAGGAGTGATGGGAGAAGGATCAAAGGAGGAGGTGAAAGAAGAGGATCTGGGGAAACTTCCATATCTGAAAGCTGTGATTTTAGAAGGATTAAGAAGACACCCACCAGCGCATTTCTTGCTACCACACGCAGTGAAAGAAGATACAGAGTTGGGAAACTATGTGATACCAAAGAATGGGACTGTAAATTTCATGGTGGCGGAAATGGGTCGGGATCCGAAAGTGTGGGAAGATCCAATGAATTTTAAGCCGGAGAGGTTCATGAAAGCCGGTGAAGGAGAAGAAGGAGGTTGGTTCGATATAACAGGGAGCAAAGAGATAAAGATGATGCCGTTCGGAGCAGGGAGAAGGATGTGTCCTGGATATGGTCTGGCGATTCTTCACTTAGAATATTTTGTTGCTAATTTGATTTGGCGATTTGAGTGGAAGGCCATCGATGGAGATGAAGTGGATTTGTCGGAGAAGGTAGAATTGACTATTGTTATGAAGAAGCCTCTGCAAGCCAACCTACACCCAAGGTTTTAGATTGAGAGTTGATTTTTTTCTCCTATTCTAATTTCAAGTTTCATATATTACAATAAGGCAGGTAACAAATTTTGGGATTCAAAAGAAGTGAGGGAGTTGGAATTCTTCCCTTCACAATGTTTGTGTTGAACTAAAAAAGAAGTTGATTTTGTTTCACGGTTTGAAAAAAATTTGGGCGCAATCGGCTTACATTCATGTATTGTGTAGTTCCTGCTGCATCCAATTAAAAACTGTCACGTGACAATTAATTTTTCTTTAAAAAATTATTAAAAAATTATTCTTTTACATAAAAGAAGGGAGAGCATAGAGCTACATTAAGTATTGCTATTGTGTTTATAGTTATAATCTTGATTTTGAAATATTTGAAGTAAAGGTTGTATTTTCATGATTACAATCATGGCGACTTATTTAATAAATGAAGATTTTCATTAAATAGGAGGAATTCATTCTTGCAAACAAACACAGCCCCTATACATACCTAGGAGCGCCCCTTCCTGCATTTTCATACAAGACTCGAGTAGGTGGGTTGAGGTTTACGAGGTACCACTATTCGGAATACCCTTCTAAAAGGAAAAAGATGTGTCTATCAGATTCGGTTCTTCTTAGTTGGATTAGGTGGATTTGACCAAAAATGCTATGCTCGAAAGAATGGAGTTCCTTGCGAAAGCTAAATATCAAAACCAAAGAAGAACATATAGTAAACGTATTATAGGATAAACATTTAAAAGCTATAAATCTATAAGCATGCTAAGCTCTTGGACACCACCATTTGAACATCTTGTTATTGTTAGGAACAAGGAAAGGATGTATGGGCTTCTTCTTGATTAGAAAGAGGGAATAATCGTATAGAGAAGATGAGATAACTTTTGTATTTTTTGGGAGATATTCTTTTTTAAAAAATTATTAAACCTATATTCAATTCTACTCGGTGTTTCCACAAAACACAGAAGAGGAAGAGTGAGAGAGAGTGAGTTACAATAACTCCCTTACACGTACTCATGTAATAACACCCATCACAAAGAAGTTATAAAATTGTATTAATTGAAAATAATATTAATAATATAATATATGTAATATGGTTAATTAATTGATTAATAAATCATATAATATGCATTATAATCATATTAAAATATAACTCTCTCTTATAACCTATAGTTTTAATATTTGAAAGAGATTCAAATATCATTCAAATATTTATCTCTCATATATTATATAGTTTTAATTATAAATCATATTTATAATTAACTATATAATATAACAATATACATTATAATTTATATTAGGATATTTGTAATAGATAGTAAAATAAGAAAAAAAAATCTAAAAATATATTACCTCTTTAAAATATTTGTGAATATGGAAGGGTTGACTAGTCAACTTTTAAATTTTTTCAAATTTTCAATTTTGTCCTGCCTTATGTTGTCTTGTTACACATATTCTTCTTCCGTTTCTTTTGTTTTTGTTTTTGTTTTATTTCTTTTCTTCGATCTTTGCTTTTTTCTTTTTTTTTCTTCCCTTTCTCCAGTTTTTGCTTCTTCACTTTCTTTTTTTTTTATATATATTTTCTTTTTTTCCTCTCTGGTTTTTGGTTCTCGTTTTTACTTCTTCCCTTTTTTCTTTATTTTCTTTCTTTTATCTGGTTTTTGTTTCTTTCCTTTCCTTTTTATTATTATTTTCTTTCCTTTATCTGGTTTTTGCTTCTTCTTTTTTTAATTGTCTTTCTTTTCTCCAGTTTTTTCTTCTTATCTTTTTTTTTTTAATTTTATTTCTTTTATTCGTTTTTTCTTCTTTCCATTTTTTTCATAAGAATTATAAAGATGAGTTTCATACCCAACACTTGAAAGTACCCAATTCATAAGTGACTTAACACCAAAAAGTCAATCATGAAGTTTGATTATTATAACAAAACATTAAATATAAATAGCAAATGAAAACGAATTTGAAAGAAACTATTTTTTTTAATCCATAAATTTGCACAACTTTTAGAAACATTTCTTAAAAGTTTGAAATAAAAAACAAGAATAATTATTAAACAAATTTATTTTCAGAACAATAGTTTTTTTCCTTATCATTAATAGCCACTAATAGCTTTAACTGTTAATATTTCAAGATTAATTTCATTTGTGAAAGTGTATCAATGATAGCCACTTATAACTAATAGCAAATTAAAAGCTAATATTTCAAGATTCTATTAATATTTCTTAAATTGAAGCTACAATTGATAGTAACTATCAATGATAGCAATAGATAGCAGCTACCAGTTGTAGCAACTTTCAGTGATAGCAGCTGATAGTCCTATCAGTGGCTATTACTGATAGTTGCTATCAATGATAGCTTTCAATTTGAGAAGATTGAGAAGAAGCAAACAAAATGGTGGCTAGGCGTGGGCTTTTTAGCATTTTACCCTTTTTTTTTCTATATATGCAATTATTTTATCATTGTACTACATATTTTATTATTTTGGGCTTGAATTCCATTTGTGCAACTAGCTCTTTATATTAATCATATTAATATAATTAAAATCTTAAATTCTCTTAAAGAATTTGAACAATTCCAAATTATTAATATTATATATAATATATATATATATATTCCTTGTTTTTATCCTTAGTTAGCTAACAAGGGGACCTTATGGACCTAAGTTTTAATTATATAAGATTAATCAATTAAACTCTTTAATTACATTAGTCAACATTCATTAACTGGCAATCACTCCACTAAAGACCGACAACCGCACTATTCGCACTGTAGACATATTTCTGCGTACATAGATATAATCAATCAATAGTAAGTTGACCATTCACAAATTACTCATAACTACAACTAGGTCAAATTATCGTTTTACCCTTGTAATTACATCTAACTCCTTTAAATATCATTTATTTCTCTAATGAACAAACAGTTTATAGTCTAATTATAAACTAATCCCTCTTGGACTAATGAGAAGGTAAGGCCTCATTGTTCAAGACTTGGAATCAACTATTAAGGGAGAAATTCATCTACATTCCCTAAAAATAAGAAGGATCGAATTTCATCTTGTGTAGTTGTGTTCTCAGCTTCCTTCTCGGACAAATTTCCAAAATGGTAGGCTTATTCAGTCAAAGAAACTGGCCATTCTCACTTATACATATCAAATGATTGCCCTCATAGGCAGGAGTTCACAACTCACTCAGAATTATCAAGTCATCTATGGTCATCCCAATAAAATGTTAGTCTCTTCAAGTAACAACGTTATAAAGAGAAACCAATCATTTCACGGTCCGATTTTATACAAATTCTCTATACAGGATACCTCCAATCACATGTCTCTCCATGAACGATATGGATCATATCATTTGTAACTCTTACAACTCTTGTAACACTTATAAAGGGGGTCGTATCCACAATGTCACCAAGATAAGGCGCCCAACTTTATTCATATACTGCAGACTTTTTAGGTTATTACTTGATCACGATTCACTTATATGTCTACCACATACTATTCAAGCTACATTAAATAACCTCAGATCTTAGTTTATTGGATTGAGTTAATGCAATCTAAATGTCAAATAAAATACTTCTTATTTTATTAAGTAAGTAATTTGTATTTATAAATTACAAACTACTAAATCCAACAATGCTTACACACAAGACTACCACTCTTCTCGAAACCTTCGTGGGACTACTTTAAGACGATGGACAACTGCCAGTAGGGGGTTTACTACGTGAGGCCTCTGCAAAGGAAAAACTTGATCCCAACGAATAGAAGATACTCAACTCCGCACAGCATAGGGATTGGTACGCTTTTGAAGTTTTAAAGCTAAATAACCTTCATAAAAAAATTAGACTTATTAGTTACTCTCACCCAATGAACATATTCGAATGGAAAATACTTCATAATACAAGATAAAATGAACATGTGATTACCATATTAAAGTGGTTGCATTTTTATTTAATGGTCTTCTAGGAACTTATGACCACTTTTATGCAATCCTAAGTGTTATCCTCATTTATTTTTGTATTGTAAACTATGTATGTTTGCCCAAATTAAACAACAAATTCGGTGGCTTAAGAGAAATATAGCCGCTCATCATGGCATCCGGAGGTTTAAAGCATATATGTATCTCATAATTTGGTGGCTCATACTATAATTACAATAGTGATGACAAATATGTAGGGGGGAAAAATCTCTTAGACAAGCTTAGGCTCTAAATACATTGCTGTTAAAAATAAAAACACTAAACTAGCCCACAAGAAATCAAACTAATCCTCGGCCTAGGACTAATAGGCTTGGGTTGATGTGATCCTTGGCTGTTAGCCTTCTATTCTTATCTCCTAATACCTAATAGCTCTTTATCTTTTAACAAGTGCGCAAACACATGATCCTGTTTATAAGATTCATGAGTTACTTCATTTATTGCCAATTAAAGAAAGGTCATTTGACACACAATGTAACTTGTTACACACACATTTACAACAGTTGTAAGGACATACAATAAAATACAAATAAAGATACTAAAAGACAGAACACATGGTTTGATAACCTAATTCGATGTAGTACCACCTACGTCTAGGGAGCAGTATACTCAGGAAAGATAATTTCACTTATATAAAATCAAGTGATTACAACGTTGTAGTTATTTGTAAATAAACAACAGTTACCATGATACATAAATAACCTAACCTAGTGAAAGATCACTTAGGCTCCCGTTAAGTGTGAGACTCTCTCTCAATAAAACTTAGGTTTCCCTAAGTAAAAGATTCCCTCCCAACAAGAACTTCTATCTTTCCAATGTCAAATGAAGACCACTTCATTTGTGATATTTAGGCTTCCCCTTCTCAATAGTAGAATGATTCAGTATGATCTAGAGACCATCTCAAGATTGACAACAATAAAAGCTTCATAAATCATAAGGATTGACACTTGTGGAAAAAACCCTCTTTCGAACAATCTCAAAAATAGAACAAAAGAACTTTGTCAAGGAGGTAACACTAAATCACGAAAACACATCCATATATACACACACCATCAAAGGTTAACCAATCTAAAACCAGTTAACTATTAGAAGGAAATAATCTTGCAAAAATAAACACCCAAAAAATTTCATATAAGGGAAATATATTCAGACTGGAATAACATTCGTAGAGACACTGTAACGAATAATCCAGGGGATAAGATGACAAACATCTCATAGAATAAGTGTCACGACATCCTTAAAAACTACATCCAATACCAAGTTTAACAAAATTTGAGATGGTTCCTCGAAAAAAATGATTTTGGAATAGACTTCCATGTTTATCTAATATACTGTCATAACTCATGAAACTCAAATAAGCATTTGGTCTAAAAACAAAAATTGAGATCTGATCTAAGAATAATAATTACAAATAAACCATTCCATTAGAAAGGAGGACAGGGTTAGTTTGGTTCATCCAATTCTGTAAAGCTATACCCTTGTTAAAGCCTTTTATATATTGCAAGATGTTCTATCTGATGTGCAAAAATGTGATTATCATGTATACGAGCATGATCCATGATAAGCCAAAGAAAGGGTGTCGGATCCTCTCTCGATCGATTAAATAAAATTTATATTTTTACCGACTCTTTACTATATCTAAATTAAGTTACAATTCATATTATGCAAAACTGAACAAAATAAAAAAATAAAAAAAAAAAGAAAGAAAGAAAAGAAAGAAACATATCTATAAGGACGAAAAACATAGCAAATATCTAATATGTTAAAATTGTTTGGGTTGGCCCATCTTGTATGTAACGATCTGACCCCCTAGGATTTAAATTTGGCCGTTATTAAATACATGCATGCATGAAATTTAAAACGACACTCTTTTGGGGTGAAATAAATGCTAAATATATAAGGTAAGTGCAAAAGACTTTCATTAAATTCAAATATTAAAAACAACGATAGGGTACCCATAAATCATAAATGATAATAAATAAGTCTGAAAACGATTCTTAATAGTAAGTTTCAAACATCAAAACTGAAAGTTAAGAAAAACATGAAAAGAAATCTAAATCTCATGGGCGGAAGCATAAAACTAGTCTTAGTGGCTCGATCACGGATTTCGCTTGTTCATCGTCGGTGCATCTCTACCCTTACCTGAAACAACAACATGAGAAAGAATGAGTATAAAATACTCAGTAACCCACTATTGGAGTCAGGTTACGCATCTATGTCCTCTAGATGCCTACCTCTGGTAGAACATATAAACTGTCCTAGTCCTCATGGGATACATACATACATGAAAAACTAAGTTCTATCCTACTGTAGCTAAATATGCCCAGTACCTCTGGTGAATCCCGAAGGAAACACAAACTGGTGAATCCCGAAGGAAACACAATAATCTTGGTGAATCCCGAAGGAAAACCAATATCTGGTGAATCCCGAAGGAAACACAAACTGGTGAATCCCGAAGGAAACACAAAACTGGTGAATCCCGAAGGAAACACAAACTGGTGAATCCCGAAGGAAACACAAACTGGTGGGCATTCTAACTAATCAGTAAAATCACTATCACAATCTCGACATGGTTCTATAACATACATATACATCTCATCATCAGGATTCTACAATATACATATAAATTTCTTCATCATAGCTTTACAACATATGTATGTATCTCATCCTCCTCAGATTCAGCAGGATCTTCAATAAAAATAATATACTCCAATCATACTAGTATTCAAACATCTCTATGCGTAACTAGCCTTTTAAACTCTCATATCAGGAAGGTATACATAAACATCAAACTATCAATATATCCTCAATAAATCATATTTGTCAATTCCTGACTCCAGTCATTTCAAACCTCAGTCAATGAAGGCAGACATAAATATCATGCTAACTAATAATCCTTAATAAATCATAATTATCAATGTCGGGTACTAGGGCAGTTCCAGTAGTAAGATTACTTACCTCAACTTGAAAAAAGAACGCAAAACAAAATCTCCTTAGAACTTCTTTAGCACACTTAAATCAACCTAAAGTTGTGGCTTGGTTCAAGACAAATTCCAATACTCGATTTAATTAGCCAATCTTATCATGAATTAAATCCAAAATCAATAACTTAATTTTCCCACTATTACTCTCAATCCAAAAGAATAACCATCCAACAACTTACAAAACTTATCGATCTTCACTAATTTTCTGCAAAACAAAATAGTATCTAGCTTGATGGTCAATGCCTCAAAATTTCCAAACCTTGAATCTAAGTTTCAAACCAAAAAGAAGTTACTAATTTAACCCAAAATCAAAGGGGTGAACTTCACCTCCCAGATTATAAGGAAAAATAAGTCTTACCCAAGGTTTTCCTCAAAATTCCGGCAAAGATTGGGCCAATGGCGGCTGATGGCACATCGACTTGTGGCTGCCATAGATAGGCAGTATGTGTTGCTGTCGGACGGCATAAATTGTTAAGGCTAGCGGCTGGTAGTGAGGGTCTTGCATGAGGAGGGTTTGCGAGAGTGGGAGAGAAGGGGAATTTCTAGTTTATAGATTTTATTCAGTAGCGATTACGAACAAACCAGAGTTTCAAACAACGATCCAACCGTTCAATATAAAACTCTATATGTCTCGAACAGACTGACCAAATTTGAGTACAATCCAACAGTTCAAACTCTAGCAATCGACAATTTTGTGAAAGTTATCGCAGAAAAACCTAATTGCTTTCTCCCCAATTTTTGACCTCTTTTCACTCTTATTTAATTTCGAAAAAAAATCTCAATTCTTTTATTTTTTCAAAATTTTGAAAAGATAAATAAAATATTTTATAACAGTATCTCCAAAATCTCCAAAGATTCTATTAAATTTGGAAATCACTTAACTTTTCAAATTATAGCTTCAAAAACCAAAATTAAAGGTATAAGATCCATCAATTTGATACAAATTAAATTCTTCCAAATATTTAAATCAATTCAAAACCACATGAAATTAATTATCTCTTTTGATTTTTTTAAGTTGGCCCTAAAATCCAAAATCGAAGGGAAGCAAAATTCAATATTTTCAAGATAATCAGTTCGAATGTCTAATCAATTAAATTCAATTTAACCAATAAAAATTTTCAATTATTTCAATTTAACCCCAATTTTCCAAATGAATGGGAAATTTAAACTCAATAATTTTAGATAGTTAACTTAAATTTTTCTGAAATTCGGGATGTTACATTGTAACTAGGTCGACAACAATTCGGTTTTTCAGCGGTAGCTTCCATAAAGTTTTAATTTCAAGAGTTTGAACCGTTAGATCGAACTGAAATTTAGTTAGCCTATTTGGAGCGCTAAGGTCTCGTTTTGAATGGTTGGATCGTTATTTGAAACTCTGGTTTATCTGTAATCGCTATTGAACAGAACCTGTAAAACGGGGTGATTTTCATTCTTTTTATCTCTCAAGTGTTCATCTTTTATGTATGAAAGTATTGGTGGATAGTGAACCTTCATATGACTTATTGAGGTTCTTTTTCCCTCAATTTTTTTCATAATAAGAGAAGTTGATAATGGTGGGCTCCTCACAAGTCCCATGGTTTTTACTTTTTACATCAAAGAGGTTTTCCATGTATAATTTGTGTGTGCTCTTTGTTTTTAGTTTTTCAGAATTTTATGGTTTATTGCTATCCATTTTGGTTGATTGCTTAGTGATTATTTGTATTTTCGAGAACAATTATTTGGTTGATTTTTTTTTGGAGGAGATTCTAATGGATTGTTGTTATATGGTTTTTGTCCTATCAGTTGGTATTAGAGTGGGTTTTAATTTAATCATTGTTATGGAATCTACTAGTAATGGTGGAGGTATTTCGATGATAAAATTAACATCAACCAATTATTCCATTTGGATACCGATGATAGAGGATTACATTTAAAATGTAAAAAGAATGAAAATATAGAAAAAAAAATAGAGATCACATTTAAAAAGAACGAAAAAGTATGAACAATCAAACTCGATACCTAAAAAGAAATAACAAAGAAACAGAGTGAAAAGAAAATATAAAAGAGAACTGCAAAGTTTTGATAAGGAGAAAAAACAGTTGAGAATCTGAGAAGATAACATGGAAAAACCGAAAATAAGATTTTTCTGCACTTCACCTTTTTACTCGAAGATAATTTGGGAATAATCAAGAAAACAAAAATAGAATTTTAAAAAAGTATCATGTTAGCAAAATGAGAAAAGTGTGTGACATGCCTCTCATTTTTTATTCCTAAATTGTTATCCATTGCAATTACCTTAAAAGTAAAGACATGAAAGCAAAATGATAAAACTATAATCTAACAAAATATTCTAGCTTAGGGGAAAGGAACCACCCAATGTAATCCTCATCAATGAACTCTCAAGGTTTGATATTAACTTCTTGCCTATTCTTAGTCCAGGTCCTAATTACCTAATTAGCCAATTTAATTAGGTGGAACACATGCTAATTAACAAATTAAACAAACCACATTAAATTTTAGGAGTTATGCTAAGATAAATTTTTAGTAGAAAATGCCTAATTAGAAATTGTATACGATTTTCTCTAGGTTAATAGAACAATATTCTTTGTTGTCTACTACAAATTACAAGCCTATCTGACATTTGCTACTCAAGGATTAACATACAACCTAATGGCCAAGGGATTTCTCTGGGTTCTTTCGGTGGATCTTGGGACAGAACGGGCTTGGGCGGCAAGCCTGCGATTGGCAGCAAGGAATGCTGCCTTTCGCATGGCTGCTTGGTCAGGGACAGAAGGTGAAGCAGATTGGTTTGATGTTTGGTCAGCCATGGAAATGGATTAGAGAAGAAAAGGGGTTCTAAAAAGGGACTGGTAACTTAGAGCTTTTAGGAGAGAAAAGGTTTCTGAAAGCAAAATGCTAGGGTATCGATTTGCTGGTAAAGAGTTTCCAAAGAAGGGGAAGGGGGTATTTATAGGTTGGGCCGTAGTGGGGCCCAATGCGATTTGTGCGGCGATTGGCCTCGAGCAGCTTAACAGGCACGTCGTTCCACTCCCGCATTTATGGAATTTTCAAAAAAAGTGTCCATTCATCTGCCAAGCCATAATTGCTTAGGGATACGAATCGATTGGACTTCTTCCTGAATTACCAGACAAAATTTTCTTTAATATTTTATTCAAATGGATGCATTATAAGTATTAACGCATTGTGTTCAATAACGCAACTGTATCTTTGTAGAGGACGAGCAACAGTGCATATATCCCCGCACCGCACCCTTTAACCAACGCATTTCTGGAGGATACCTCGACATAGTGCATTTGGCTAAGGACGGGAAAAGGACATATACGAGCGCAACACACCCCTCAACTTAATACAGTTGAGCTAGGTGATTGCAATGCATTCCTAGTGAGCTTGGGATGCGTCCATTGTCATCTTGCTTTCTTGTTGTTCAATGTTTTATTTTTGTAACTTATGTTTTACACAAGTATTTTGTTTTTATTATTTTTATTATTTATTTTTCTTTATGACTCAATCATTAACAAATTAAAGCTCATACACTGACTACAGAAAACTCAAAGAATTAAAGGCAAGAGTGAATTAAATACACAGAAGTGACTGTAAAATGAAATTCGAAGTCAAAATTTGCATTAAAAGAAGCATTAAAACTTAGTTCAGAAATAAAAGAAGGAATTCAGTAAAGTAGTATAAATGTGGTATCGAGATATGGACCAAAAATTTTTGTTGTCTTCGATGTTCGCAATCCACATCTCCGCAGGCGGTCAGGCTTGATTGCCCTTGATTTTGGTGAAACGAAGGGTTCCCTCTGCTGCCCTCTTGATGGTTCATTGGCCCCCCTAGGTTGGGATTGCCACCCAAACCGA
>NC_052358.1:40914009-40937017 GCF_009727055.1 Benincasa hispida
CTTCTAAATCGCACCCAGGCGGTGCTCAGGGTCTCATTCTCTTTTTGTTCAAAGTTCAGCACATCCTTCCGTCTTCTTACGTTGACAACCAGCGGGAAGAACTTCTTCATAAACCACTCAACTAATTGCCTCCATGACGTGATTTCATTGGGCTCTAGCTAATAAGCCCACTTCTTAGCCTCGTCCCTCAAGGTGTAAGGGAATAGATATAACCTAATGTTTTCTAAAGTCATGCCAGGTAGGGAAAAATTGCCGTACATCTCCACGAAGCTGGTCAGGTGGGCATGCGGGTCTTCACTTGCAGACTCCCAAACTGCCATGCGTTCTGAATTATTTGTAACATGACCGGCTTGATCTCAAAGTAGGCATTCTCCTCAACAGTTGGCCTTGAGATTCCAGGCGAAAAATCGTACAGGTTAGGTGCCGCATAGTTTCGCACTGGGATGTTGCGAACGTCTTCCAAGAATACAGGATCCTGGGCCCGTCGAACAACCCCTTGATTCACTTCTGGCACCGCATTATCGTTATTATTTGCCATGCTGGCCGCCTTTTTTTGCCGATTCCTGTTCTGGCGTATCCTCTCGCGGAAGGTTCGCTCGATCTCAGGGTCAGCTACAAATTCCAGTTCAGCACCAGAACTCATACACCGTCAGGCCGTTCTCCATGTTAAACAGCCAGAACAATGAGATTTGTCCAACAAAATACCAAAAACCACTCAAACAATAAACCGTTGACCAGTTTCCTCGGCAACGATGCCATAAACTTGTAACGCTCTTTATATATGTTTGATATTCAATGCTCATGATGATGCGATACTATTACTATTTATGCGTTAATTAGGGATGCTCAGGTAGGATGCCCTACGTTGTCACAAGTTTCCTTACGATGGAACCAAGTGTAATTCCACCGCAAGTTTCTCGGTGTGATCCGAGGTCGAACACGGAGAAGTGGTGCCGGTTATTGCGGTATGTTCATGGTATATGCGACGGGGTTTTTCAATTCTTTATAAAAGTGTGTACAGTATGTAAATTATAGTAAAATAAAGGAAAGCGGTAAAGATGCGATAAAACATGAAAATACAATAAACCTAAGCTAGATGTACAAGATACAGGCTTTATGTGCACGATACTAGGATTAAGGCTGGCTGTAAAGGTTGTGCAAAGACGTGGGATGCGACGAAAAGTCTTGTGGATAGATGAGAAGGAGAAAGATAAGTATTACAAACAATGCATGTTCTTAATTGAATTAAAGGTACAAATACCGTTCCGCTATCCTCTTGGCGTACACCTCTCAGTGATCGGCCGCGTTTCCCACATGTCTGTGGTGAAAACAGAGTTTAACGTAATGAACGCAAGGTTGCTTCCATGTCTGGAAGTACTACTCGCTTTAGTTAACGCACTCTTCTGACCTTCTCTTGATAGATCAGAATGACATCTTCACTTCTGCTCTCACAGGTGAAGATGTCGTCTAGCATGCTTTAGCTAAACGTATTTTATAACTTTAATACATATTAAGTTCTTGGTGATTCATATTGCTCATCAAAGGATTAAGAAAACATCATGGAGAAAGTGACTAATGGGTGAAAGGAAATAGACAGAGAATGGTAAATGAAATCTATCGAAACATTTAATATTTCTACCAAGTGTTTGATACATGATATGTAAATGAAGAGATAAAGAAAATATGGAATACAATGAGAGAGAGATGGAACAAATACAATCAGATGCCAATGTCTTGGCACAGATTCAATGGAGATCTGCTTGCTGGGTAGGATGGTTTCGATGGCAGGAAGAGCTTCCCTCTCAGGCTTGCTCCACTGGTAGCAGGGGTCTCTAAACAAAGCTTCGATCGAGTATATAACAGGTCGGATCTGAGATTTACCTCTCAGCCTTATCTCGTTCTCTTCCTAGATTTCTTCCCTTTAGCACTTAGCTCAGCCTTTTGTCTCTAAAATCTTACAGCACTTAGCCCAGTATCTGGTAGCATACTTTTTTTCTGAAATCGCTGGGGTATTTATAGGAGCAGATCCTTTGACTCCGGCCTTGTGGTCCCCACTTGATGGTTATGGTAATTCCGTAGATGGAGGGATATTATTCCTTCTATTATGCAATCAAACCATCAATTCTGCACAACCGTTAGTTGTACACGTGTCTCAATCCTCCGCTCTCGCGTTGCTCAGTTGCATCTTTTGATCATAGGTTCGCATGCAGTGTTTGTTTTTATTACCGTATGCAGTTGAAGCATAGCTCTGGAACGACTGTCGCATTGCGCCATTACAACGGTAATCGTCTCTTCATGGTCGATCGACGGGCGCAATGTTACAGAGATGCGTTGATTAGTTTCTCATGAGCCTTGAGCACAAGCGGTGACTTGGTCTCCTGCAAAACAGAGTAAAGTTTGGCTTGTCCTCCATCTTTTCGATGTTAGTGGGTGTAATTGCAAACATTTATAATTATTGTCATACTAGGTTAATTTTCATACAATAGGCGCATAATTACTAACTTTTGGCCACAATATCTATATAAGGTGGCATAAATAACTTATATTTCTATAAGTTATCAGGAACCTAAATTAGATTTATACTTGGATACGATTCAAGAAAACTTGAACGCATAAAGAGGAGTGTCACACATCCTTTCACGCATCATTCATACTTGCACCCTATTTTTCCACTTTCCTCACACAATACACTTCTAAAGTCGCATCACGAGGAACACGAACAATAATATAATCCATAAGATAAAGCAGAAAACTCTTCCAATATACATTTTTCATATGAGACATTAGATATGATATATAGATATTCCATATTATTCTTACGACCAGTCTCAATATGATAACCATTGCAACGTATATCTTTAAACCTAAGTAGATTTCTCTTTGGTTGACTAGAGAGCAATGTATTGTCCATTGTAAATATGGTTCCTTTAGAAAAAATGATGTTTGCTTTTCCAAACCCCTCAATTAGGTTGCAGAACTTGATATTGTATTGACTTTTGCTTGCAACATTGTCAATTTGGAAAATATTTTCTACTTGTAAGTATTGTGTACGTAGTTTCACTGTTTGTCAGACATATATCTTCTTTGCTCATTTTTTAATCACCCAACATATGAAAATGATCCATGTTTCTTCATGAAGATAAAATAATTACGATAAGAAAACAACACTTGGAATATACAAAAGTTAACATTTTCTAAGAGAAAAGAAAACATAAAGATGGATAAAAAAAAAAAACAATAACATTAAGTCTAGATATTTTCAAATTCAAAAGAAACATTTGATGTTCCATCAACTGTATCAATTTTCTCTTTATGAGATTCAAAGAAATCTGCCACATCCAAATTTGTTATATGGGGTGGGTCAAATTGTTGGGGTTGATGCCCTAAATCTCGTAGGGTTCTATAGTTTGTAAACCTTGTATGAAAAAACTTGCACGTGATTAATAATATTTTATATTTTATTCACCTTGTCTATGAAATATATGATTTTTTAGTTGCATTAACCACAAACCAATAAACTAACATCCAAGGTTATCGTTGTAACTTAAACATGTATGGAGAGACATACAGGTGGATCATGTTTAAGTGATAACCTAAATGGTCTATAGTATATGGATAAGGTTGGTACCTTATCTTCGTAACACTATGAGTATGGCCCGCTTCGTAGATGTTACAAATGTTGTAAAGTGCTACACATGATCTAATCCTGATCATTCATGTACTAGACATGCGAGTAGGGATATTCTATACAAAAGGTTTGTATAAGACCAGACCACGAAATTCTTAGTCTCATTATATAACGCCGTTCATAATAGAGACTTTCATTTCACTAGGATGACCATAAGTAACATGACCTTAATCCTGAGTGAGCTATGTACTCCTGCCTATGAGGGTGGTTCTTTGATTTGTATGGGTGAGAGTGGCCAGATCGCCGACTCAACAAGCCTACCATTTTGGGGACTCGTCTAATTGGGGAGCTGGGAACTCAGTTACACAAGATGGAATTCACTCCCTCCCCGAAGTAGTGGTAAGTAGATAAATTGCTCCCTTAAGAGCTAATTTCGGGTCTTGAACAATGTGACGTCACACCCTCTCCTGGCCCGAGAGAGGTTTAGTCATAATGGGACTATGATCTATTGTTCATTAGAGGAATCAGTGGTACTTAAGGAGTTAGATGTAACTATAGGGGCAAAACGGTAATTTGGCCCAGTTGTACTTACGAGCAATTTGTGAAGAGTCATCATATTATTGATTGATTATATCCAATGGACACAGAAATATATCTGTAGTGCGTAGAGTGCAGCTGCCCGACAGTTAACGGATGGTGGAAAATGTAATTAAAGAGTTTAATTACTTATTCACGTACCGTTAGAGCTTCAAGCTGCAGGTCCATAAGGTCCCTTTGGTAGCGCAAAAGAATTTAATTGAGAACCAGTTTTTGAGTTAATTTGATTTGTTCAAATTAATAAGAGGAAATTTAATTATATATGATATAATTAAATTAATTAAATTATATATGATATAATTGATATAATGTATTTGATAGAGGAATAAATATGGTTGAATGTGATTCAAATTATATTTTTCTAATGAATGAGATTTCCATAGTTGTTAAATTTAATATAAATATGATTTATGTTAAATGTCATAAAATAGAGAAAAATAACTATAGTTTATATTGTATATAATGCAATATTAAAACTATAGATTATAAATATAATATGATAAGTTGGTTATCATATTTATTTAAATTATTTATTATTTTGGATAATTGATCCCTTTTTCTCTCTAACAATCTTAATGGGTGGTTAAGTTGTTTTTGTGGCAAATGAAATAAATAAAAATAATATTCTTTTTCCCTAATGAGAATCTACATGAAATAACAGAGACTATAAGAAAGACTCTTTGTCTACACGATTGAGAAGCTTTTGCTATACGATAGTTCCTCTTCAATCATCTTCCTCCTCCAAACTCACAAACTCTCTCCTACCAAAATAGTCAGAGCCCATTACTCTTGAGTTCTCACCTTGAGAATACCAAGGATACCAAGTGGTAGTGTTTTCATCCTTTTCTGTTTGTGACTCGCTTGAAGAGGGTCTTCAAGTTTATGTTGCTATTTGTTCGAGGGGCTTATGCGAAGAAGTATTTTTCAAAGATATAATCTCTTGAACCTTTTTTTAGTTTAAAAGCATGCTATAATTTTACTTAGAATGCATAATCTGTATGTTTACTGTAAATTTGTGTTTTCAATCAAAATGGGATTTGGACGATCCACTTCCGCTCATGGATTTCTTGTAAATAATTTCTTCAATTAGTATCAGAGCCAGGTTGTAGTTCTGATTCCAAATTCCATTTTTGTATTGAAATCGTTTACAGTTTTGGTGGGTTTTTAGTCTGCATTGTGTTTAAATGTTAAATGTATGTGGACGGTTCTTGATGGATGCTTCAGAGTAGTAATCTCTGTTTTGGCTGTCTGGTTAAATTACAAAAGTTAATTTGTAAGGGCTGCTGCGTTTTTGGGCATTAATCTTGCAATCGAGTATGTATTCATTTTATTTTTGAGTCGTTCGTGAAGCTTCAGAAGTGAAGGTTGCAATGCATTTCAATGGAGAAAATGAAACGGTGGTCGCATCGTGTAGCTAGAGCTAAACGATCGTTTAGATTTTGCTATGCATTCATGTAGAGTTTTTTACACGATCGTGTAGCATCTGTTAAATGATCGCATAGCTAATGCTATGTGATCGTGTAGAGTTGTCTACTCGATCATGTTACATTGGTTGCATGATCGCGTAGGCGCTCGAGGAGTAGACGATCGCGTGGTATATGATACTCAATGCAAGGCATACGTGCAAAACGATCATGTAGACTATCATGCTCATCGCATAGTCAGTAGTTACACGATCGCATAGTATACGATACTCGGCTCACACTACTCGATTGTGTAGACTATCATGCTCATCGCATAGTCTTTAGCTACACGATTGCATGGTATTCGCTACACAAAGCACATTGCACGATTGCGTGGACTTTCATGCTCATCGCATAGTCCAAAGCTACGCGATCGTTATTACACGATCGTTTATACTCGACGCTCGTTGCTCGACGATCGTGAGATTTGCTACACGAACTAGTTGCACGGCTTCTTAGTGAGCGGTTCAAAACCTGGTTCACTTGTTCCGAACTGGAGGACTCAACTTTTGTAATAGTTTAGCCTTTTCTTTTCTGATTTTTGAGATTAACTATCCTGGTCCATCAACTTTAATGAAATATGCATGTAATGTATATTTATTATATATGCCATAATGTATCTCATATAGTTTTAAGACCCACCATAGGTTATGCATTTATATTCATGCATCATTTTACATTAGAAATATTATAATATATTAGTATGCAATTTAAATTACATAAAGCATGCTCATGCATCATATAATATAAGAGTTATAATATATGTATGCATGTATTATAGCATATCCATCATTTATATTATAAATGTTATAATATGCGGTTGAATGTTTGTATGGAATGTATGCTATAGTTTAATTCATTACTCATTTATATAAAAGTTATATATTAGTAATGAATGAACATTGCATGAAGCATGACACTACCTTAGGTTATAGTTGTTATAAATAACTTATGTATGTCTAGCTTGTAGTGTTAGTTTGGTTTTATTGTTTCATTCTATAAGTGTTATAATTAAGAAATTATAATAAAATCAATAATAAAAGTTTGCATTGCAAAACCTTAGGCCTTTAATATTTGTTTAAAGATTGTTAGGTTGATTGGATAACGTAAAATTCATGTTTTTAATAAGATTAAAATCTAAGTTTATCTTTAATTGGTTATATAGGATTAAATTGATCTAATAAAACGATTAAATATGTAACAAATGGTATCTATAAGACCTTATTGTCTAACGGCTAGTTCTGGCTAAGGTTGGGGTACTTAAGTCGATGGAGAAGCGTTACGCTCTACTGGAAAACCTACCTGGAAAGGTTATATTAGATTTGTAATTGTATCATAGTATATAAATAATATAAATCTGGAATCAAAGTTGTTTAATCATTAAAAGCAAGTGTTGTTTTTTGAGCAAATTAAACAAAACACTTAGATAAAATCAGTAGCCGGATTTTCTAAGTTAATGAACCCTAGGTAGAACATTCAGTGGGAGGAAAATGGAGTATACGATACTTCACTTTCACCTCTACACGTATCTCCCTAAAAGTTCCCATCGTGAGATCTATCCTTGGCCTCGAGGCACCATAGGTGTCCCTCTAAGGGTGGCATTTGGGTAGGTCAATACCAAGGTAAATGGAAAGAGTGTTCATAGTAAGTGAGAACAAGACGTGTGACAACATATCCCTTGGTCTCTCTCATTATGTTAGATAATGTTTTATTCATTGCCTCGCGGCATCGTGGATGTCCCCCTAAAGGATGGTAGTTTTGCATAACTCTTTATTTGATCTCCAGAAATAGATAGGGTTACTTTAGTCTCTAGTCCTAATTAATTTTTCCCTAAGGTTGGCTCATTAGGGCAGGACTCTATGACCTAAAATGAGGGGTTACACTTCCACAAAATTGTTAAGGATTTTAAAAAATTCTTGATCGAAAAATGGTGACTATTAGATTCAGTTACAAGGAACCGTTTCTGTCTAATGGTTGAGAATGTCTCATTTCAGTGAAGGGGCACTTGATCACCCTATGATGGCTTTTGTCCTACCTCACTGAAGCATCATTGCAAAATAGATGTCACTTAGGTACATTAGACTATTTTGCTAAAACTTGATTGGTTTTCTAAAATTAGTTTATTGTAAGTATACTTAATTAAGTTTGTTCATTTTTCAGCAATTTAATTATAGCTACCGTAACCTTAAGTTTGCTTGTTGCCGATAAACTATATGGCGAGAATTATGCTAGTTGGAAAAATACAATAAACACGATTTTAATCATCGATGATCTCTGTTTTGTCCTCACGGAAGAGTTTCCTCCTATTCCAGCTCCTACTGCTCCTCGAAACGTTCAAGAAGCATACGAGCGATGGACACGGGCGAACAAGAAGGCCCGAGCGTACATCTTTGCCAGCCTTAACGAAGTTTTGGCCAAGAAGCATGAGTCCATGGTCACTGCACGCGAGATCATGAAGTCCCTACGGGGGATGTTCGGACAACCGTCCGCATAGCTCAGGTACGATTCTCTAAAGTACATCTTTAATTCACGGATGAAAGAAGGGTCATCTGTTTGGGAACACATTCTCAATATGATGATCCACTTCAACGTGGCTGAGATGAACGGGTCCAGCATTGATGAGGCCAGCCAGGTTAGCATTATTCTGGAATCCATTCCAAATAACTTCCTTCACTTTCGTACCAATGTTGTTTTGAACAGAATTGACTACAATCTTACAACTCTACTCAACGAGCTGCAAACTTTTCAATCGTTGTTGAAAAACAAGGAGAAGAAAGGTGAAGCAAATGTTGCTTCGTCATCTAAAAAGTTTCACAAAGGTTCGACCTCTGGAACTAAGTCTGCACCTTCTTCTTCTGGCACCAAAAAGGGGAATAAAAAGAATGGTGGTAAGGGGAAAGCACCTATTAACCCATAACCTGCTGCTCCAAGGAGTAGACCACCAGTGAGGATTAACAAGGGAAAATATTTCCATTGCAACCAGGACGAGCACAGGAAGAGGAACTACCCCAGATATTTGGTAGAGAAAAAGAAGAACAAACAACGTAAATATGATTTGCTTGTATTGGAGACTTGTTTAATAGAGAATGATGATTCTGCCTGGATTATTGACTTTGGGGCCACTAACCATGTTTGTTCTTCATTTCAGAGAATTAGTTCTTGACGGCAGCTTGGTACTGGTGAGATGACGATGCAAGTTGGAACCGGACATGTCGTCTCAGTTGTGGTAATGGGAGGTCTCCGATTAACTTTACAGAACAAATTTCTCATTTTGAATGATGTATTTGTTGTTCCTGATTTAAAAAGGAAATTAATGTCTGTAAAGTGTTTGTTGGAATGTAAATATCAACTTCGTTTTTCTTATAATAAAGTATTTATTACAAAGAATGATGTTGATGTATGTTCTACTCAACTGGAAAATAATTTGTATGTGCTAAGGGCATTAGCAATAAATGTCCTCCATAACATAGAGATGTTTAAATTATCGTAACTCAAAATAAACGACTTAGAATTTCTCCTAAGGAAAATATCCAACTTTTCCATCTAAGATTAGGATACATTAATCTCAATAGGATTGAGAGGTTGGTGAAGAATGGACTTCTAAGCGAGTTAGAAGAAAATTCTTTACCTGTTTGTGAGTCATGCTTTCAAGGCAAAATGACTAAAATGCCTTTTACTGGAAAAATTCATAGGGCCAAAGAACCTCTAGAGCTAGTGCATTCAGACCTTTGTAGTCCGATGAATGTGCGAGTCAGGGGAGGTTATGAATATTTCATCATTTTCACTGATGATTATTCAAGGTATGTGTACATTTATTTAATGCAACAGAAGTCCGGGTCTTTTGAAAAGTTCAAAGAATTCAAGGTTGAAGTTGAAAATGCATTAAATAGAACGATTAAAACACTTCGATCTAATCGAGGTGGAGAGTTTTTGGATTCATCTTTCCATAACTATTTGATAGAACATGAAATAGTTTCCCAACTCTCAACACCTGGTACACCTAGCAGAATGATGTATTAGAGAGGAGAAATAGAACACTGTTGGACATGGTTCAATCTATGATGAGTTACACTTCCTTATCTGACTGGTTTTTGGGTTATGCAGTAGAGACTGCAGCTTATATCCTGAACTTTGTTCCTTCCAAGAGTGTTGCCAAAATACCTTTGGAGTTATGGAATAGTCGTAACGCTAGTTTACGTCATTTTAGAATCTAAGGTTGCCCAACACATGTGCTTATGGCTAATCCTAAGAAATTGGAACCATGTTCGAGGTTATGCCTATTTGTAGGCTACCCCAAGGGAACGAGAGGTGGTTATTTCTATGATTCTAAAGAAAATAAAGTATTTGTATCGACAAATGCTACTTTTCTTAAGGAAGACCACATGAGGGAGCACATGCCCAGAAGTAAAATCGTGTTGAATGAGCTTTCCAAAGAAGTTACTGAATCTTCAAAAAGAGTTGGTGAACAGCCTATTACCTCAACAAGAGTTGTTGAAGTAGGTTCATCTCGTAGGTCAAATCCACCCCAAGTGTTGAGAAAACCTCGACGTAGTGGGAGGGTTGCGAACCCACATATTTGCTATATGAGTTTAACTGAAATCCTAGCTATGATAGCTGATGGCGAGGTGGATGATCCATTATCTTATAAGAAGGCAATGGAGAATGTTGACAAAGATGAATAGATCAAAGCTATGGATCTCAAAATGGAGTCTATGTACTTCAATTCAGTTTGGGATCTTCTAGATCAACCTGATGGGGTTAAACCTATAGGTTGTAAATACATCTACAAGAGAAAATGGGGTGCTGATGGGAAGGTGCAAACCTTCAAGGCTAGACTGGTGGCAAAGGGTTATACCTAGGTAGAGGGAGTCGACTATGAGNCAAATCCACCCCAAGTGTTGAGAAAACCTCGACGTAGTGGGAGGGTTGCGAACCCACATATTTGCTATATGAGTTTAACTGAAATCCTAGCTATGGTAGCTGATGGTGAGATTGAAGACCCATTGTCTTACAAGAAGGCTATGAGGAGACTTTCTCGCCTGTTGCCATGCTGAAGTCTATCCGGATCCTCCTATCCATTGCCTCATATTATGACTATGAGATATGGCAAATGGATGTCAAGACTGCTTTTCTGAATAACAATCTTGAAGAGACCATTTATATGGTGCAACTCGAGGGATTCATAGTCCAAGGTCAAGAACAAAAGGTTTACAAGCTTAATCGACCCATTTATGGACTGAAACATGCATCTCAATCTTAGAATATAAGGTTTGATACTACGATCAAATCTTGTGGCTTTGATCAAAACGTTGATAAGCCTTGTGTCTACATGAAGATCATCAACAATTCAGTAGTTTTCCTAGTGTTATATGTAGATGATATCTTACCATTGAGAATGATGTAGGTTTACTGACTACAGTTAAGAACTGGCTAGCAGCCCAATTCCAAATGAAATATTTGGGAGGCTCAGTTTGTTTTAGGAATTCAGATCTTTCAAGATCATAAGAACAAAATGCTAGCACTATCTCAGGCATCGTATATGGACAAGATGTTAATCAAGTATTCGATGCAGAACTCCAGGAGGGGCTTTTTGCCTTTCAGGCACGGAGTTACTTTGTCTAAGGAACAGTGTCCTAATATACCTCAATAGGTTAAGAATATGAGATGGGTCCCCTATGCATCTGCCATGGGCAGTTTGATGTATGTGATGTTATGTACTAGACCTGACATCTGATATGTAATAGGGATAGTCAGTAGATATCAATCTAATCCATGATATAATCACTAGACAACCGTTAAGAACATCCTCAAATATCTACGGAGAACGAAGGACTACATGCTTGTATATGGTTCTAAGGATTTGATCCTTATAGGATACATAGACTCTGATTTTTAGACTAATAGAGATTCTCAGAAATCTACTTCAGGATCAGTGTTCACTCTTAACAAAGGGGTAATAGTATGGTGAAGAACCAAGCAGGGGTGCATCGTGGACTCCACCATGGAGGCTGAGTATGTAGCGGCTTGTGAAGCTGCTAAGGAGGCCGTCTGGCTCAGAAAATTCTTGATTGATCTGGAAGTTGCTCCAGACAAGTCAAAGCCCATCACACTTTATTGTGATAATAGTGGTGCTGTGGCTAATTCCCATGAGCCTAGAAGTCATAAGCGTGAAAAGCACATAGAGCGAAAGTATCATCTCATCCAAGAGATTATGCATCGAGAGGACATAATTGTCAAGAAGATAGCTTTGGAGCACAATGTTGCTGATCATTTATGAAGGTCTTCATGGCTAAAGTGTTTGAAGGTCACCTGCAGAGTATGGGTCTATAGGATAGACCACGGTTGGACTAGGGCAAGTGGAAGATCTTGTACTGGACGTGTTATGCCCTAGTTTATTGTTTTGTGTACTTGTATTTTCTTATCTTGTACAACCCATTAGCTTTAGGACAAGTGGGAGATTGTCGGATTGATGCCCTAAATCTCGTAGGGTTCTATAGTTTGTAAACTTTGTATGAACAAACTTGTATGTGATTAATTGATATTTTATTCACTTTGTCTATGATATGTGATATTTTTTAGTTGTATTAACCACAAACCAATAAATTAACATCTAAGTTTATCATTGTAACTTAAACATGCATGTAAAGATATACAGGTGGATTGTGTTTAAGTGATAACCTAAATGGTCTATAGTATATGGATAAGGCTTGGTACCTTATCGTGGTAACACTACAAGTATGGTCCGCTTTGTAGATGTTACAAATGTTGTAAAGTGCTACAAATGATCTGATCTTGATCATTCATGTATTAGACATGCGAGCAGGGATATTCTATACAAAGGAGTTTGTATAAGACTGGTACATGAAATGCTTAGTTTCATTATATAACGTCGTTCATAATAGAGACTTTCATTTCACTAGGATGACCATAAGTAACATGACCTTAATCCTGAGTGAGTTGTGAACTCCTTCCTATGAGGGTAGTCCTTTGATTTGTATGGGTGAGAGTGACCAGATCGTCGACTCAACAAGCCTAGCATTTTGAGGATTCGTTTGATTGGGGAGTTGAGAACTCAGCTACACAAGATGGAATTCACTCCTTCCCCAAAGTAGAGATAAATTGCTCCCTTAAGGGCTAATTCCGGGTCTTGAACAATGTGGTGCCACACCCTTTCCTTGCCTGAGGGGGTTTAATCATAGTGGGACTATGATCTATTGTTCATTAGAAGAATCAGTGGTACTTAAGGACTTAGATCGAACTACAGGCGCAAAACGGTAATTTGGCCCATGTTCGTTGCTATCGTGATTCGAGCTGGGAGTGTATTGTGTAAAATGAATTGGAGAAATAAGTTCTGAGTATAATTGATGCGTTAATGCTTTGATGCGTTTATGTGTTTGTAACGTGTTGGGGCGTTAGAGATATGCAATCAGAACGCACAACACTCCTATTATTGACGTTCAAGTTTTCCTAAACCAGACCCAAGTATAAATACAATTTAGGTTCCTGGTAAGTCCAGGGACGAACTCAGGGATTCAGTTAAACTAACGCAGACCTTGCATTGTATCTATTGTAGGGGTTTTTCTAAATGTATGAAGAGAAATGTGTTATTTGCACTAAAGTGTTGTGCTTGTGCCAGAAGATACAAAAGAGTTGAGTAATGAGTGATGGAACATGCGAAAATGGATTTTAATGTAAGTGATATGCGTCGGTCTAAGATGAGTGTATACAAACCAGAGTGTGATGTGAATGAGATGGGGTGATTTTCTTATCTTGTTTATGCGTTAGACTTTATTTAACACTTCTCAATGTGAATAACATACAAAACCTATCTTTAGGATGCATGCGTCTAACACATAATGCAATGAACACCAGTAAGTCTATCTCTAGATGTACTAGGCATCCTACTTGATGCTGGCTTATCTATTCTTTCGAATAATCTAAGCTAAGGATGCTTTCACCAATTGATCAAGTCAGCTTAAGCGTTTGAAATGAGATTTTGCATAAAGTATAAATGCATTCAACATAAACAAGAAATAAACAATGGCAAGTGTGATGGATTAAATATATGAATTTATAAAAAAGCAAATTTTCTTTATTCAATCAAATGAAATGAAAGCGATAAATGAGATGAAAGAAACTGAGTCAAGCCGTAGAGTACAATCTCTTGTATCTCTTTGGCTCAATTCTGTTGTGTACAATCACTTGTATAGGAAGTGGACGAAGTGTCTTTCTCAAGATTGGCTTCCTCTACTCCCTGACCAGTGGTGGTGGTGGTTCTCAACCCTTCTGATCATCTTGGCACCACAGCACAACTTCTAAAGAACTAAAATTACAACTACGTTATACAGAGAGTGAGAGTCTTGATAAATTTCTATGTTCTAACTGTAAAATTTGGAAGGGCTTCATCTATTTATAGGCGTTGGTCATGTTTACTTGGTGATGGGCAACATTAAAGTCCATGCGCTGGTCAGCATTAAAGTCCATGCCCTGGTCAACCGCCTGACTCTCGGAAGCTTTTCAGACGCTGCATGCTGCAGGTGCCCATACTTGCAAATGGTGATGTGACACAATCAGCCTGGATCAATGTATCTTCTCTGCGTTGAATTCCCTCCGACGCATGGCCCATGCGTCGGAGGGAATTCAATGTAAAGAAGATACCCATGCGTTAGAACTTTTCCTGCAGAACTTCTTAATCATGTGTTAGCGTTAATCCTTGTGTTGAAATCCTGCAATACAATGCGTTAGCGCCGCAATATTTAGCAATAAAACTTCTTTTGCATGAGTTTGCTAATGTTTGAGTAATTCCATGCGTTTCTTCTAAAAATGAGGAGAATTTATCATTAAAAACCTTAGTTGTTCCAACTTAAGAGCAAAAATAACTTGTATTTCTACAAGTTATCAGACTAGCTGTACTTACGAGCAATTTGTGAAGGGTCATCATACTATTGATGTTATTATATCCAATGAACACATAAATATATCTATAGTGCGAGAGTGCAGCTGCCAGTCTTTAGTGGAGTGCCCGACAATTAACGAATGGTGGATAATGTAATTAAAGAGTTTAACTAATTATTCACGTACCGTTAGAGCTTCAAGCTACAGGTCCATAAGGTTCCCTTGGTAGCTCAAAAGGATTTAGTTGAGAATCAATTTTTGGGTTAATTTAAATTATTCAAATTAATAAGAGGAAATTTAATTATATATGATATAATTAAATTAATTCAATTATATATGATATAATTGATATAACGTATTTGATACATTATTGTTTAATTGGAGGAATAAAGATTTGAATGTGATTCAAATATATTTTCTTTGAATGAGATTCATAATTGTTAAATTTAATATAAATATGATTTATATTAAATGGGATAAAATAGAGAAAGAGAACTATATTTATATTGTATATGATGCAATATTAAAACTATAGATTACAAATATAATATGATAAGTTAGTTACATATTTATTTATATTATTTATTATTTTGGATAATTAATCTTTTTTTTCTCTCTGACCACTTTAATGGGTGGTTAAGTGGTTTTTGTGACAAATGGAATAAATAAAAATAAGATTTTTTCCTAATGAGAATCTACACGAAATAACAGAGACTATACGATAAACTCTGTATACACGATTGAGAAGTTTTTGCTATACAATAGTTCTTCAATCATCTTCCTCCTCCAAACTCACAAACTCCCTCCTAACCAAAATAGTCAGAGCCCACCACTCCTGGGTTCTCACCCTGAGAATACCGAGGATACAGTGGTAGTGTCTTCATCCTTTTTGGTTCGTGACTCACTTGAAGAGTGTATTCAAGTTCTTGTTGTTGTTTGTTCGAGTTTCGTGATAGTTCAAGGGGTTTACGAGAAGAAGTGTTCTTTAAAGGTATAATCTCTTGAATCCTTTTTCTAGTTTAAAAGCATGTTGTAATTTTACTTAGAATGCATAATCAGTATGTTTACTGTAAATTTGTGTTTTCAATCAAAATGGGATTTGGATGATCCGTTTCCACTCATGGATCTCTTGTAAATGAGTTCCTTCACAAATATGTCATTATCTTGGTATGCAAAATTTACTTCCATATTTTTCTCTTTTTCCTTTAGAGAGGTTTGATAGAGATCGACTAAATGTTTTGACGTACGACAAGTACGTGACCAATGTCCAGTCATTCCACATCAAAAGCATTTATTTGAATACTTTTTTAACTCTTATCTTGTGGAGCTTTTCCTTTGTAATAACCATTTTGTATAGTTCTTTTGAAATTTAAATGATTAGAACGACCACCTCAAATAATAACTATTCTTCCTCTGCCACGCTCACGACCTCGACCACGATTATTATTAAAATTCACAACATTCACTTCAAGGAATGGTGTCGTCCCGGTTGGTCGAGATTCATGATTTTTCATCAATAACTCGTTATTTTGTTCAGCCACGAGAAGACATAAAATTAGTTCCGAATTTTATTCAAAATATTTCTCTTGATATTGCTGCGACATGAGCATATTTGAGACATGAAATGTAGAATGTCTTTTCTGACATATCAGCGTCAGTAATCTTCTCTTTGCATAACAATAATTTCGAACTGGTTTTAAATAATGCGAGTTGTAATCACTTACTGATCTGAAATCTTGTAGCCTCAAGTGCATCCTCTCATAATGATATTTAGGAAAAATAACTGTTTTTTTTTATCATGATACCTCTCTTTCAAAAAATTTCACAAGATATGAGGATCTTTTATTGTAAGATACTCCATTTTCAATCCCTCGTGGAGATGATGAAGAAGGAAAATCATAGCTTTTGCTTTGTCCTGACTGGATTTCATATTTCCTTTTTTAATTGTTTTCCCTAAGTTCATAGCATCTAGGTGGATTTTAGCATCAAGCACTCATGACAAATAATTATTGCCGTTAATATCAAGGGCAACAAATTCTAATTTTGTGAGATTCATCATGACAACACTATCATAAAATATTGTATTTATATTAGAACTTTAATAGATATTAAGTATGCAAAATAATATTAAATTTATTAATAATAATAAAGAGAAAAAAAACTCTGACCTACCTTTACGACCTACCTTCAACGAGGAAACGACGGAGCTCGTGCCAAGAACGTGTTGTAAGCTTGAGAAGCATAATAGGAATATGAATACCAATAAAATATAATATTAAAATAAATATAATATAATATATAAAATAAATAAATAACAAATGAAATAAGAAATTTCTCAAGATTCTCCACTTTCTCCAAAATCCATGGATTTTGCCCAATGTATGCGTCTTTTAAAATCCACAAATGGCCTCTTATTTATAGAGATTTTGGTAAGTACAATCGGTACATTTGGACATGAAGCATAGGTTATTGTATATGGCCAACACATGTGGCAATGGAAGGAGGACACTTGGCTTTTGACACTAAGCTTGGGTATCTATTTAACACATTGTAACATTTATAATAGAAAAGAGATAAACTAACCAAAAAAACAATAATTACAAGTAATATTTTATTTTAATTAGTAAAGTTGATTCAAATTAATTTCATTTCTAATGACTTATCAATTACTTGAAGTAGGCATAGAGTCTTATAAAAACATTGGGATCAATAGCGTTGGTTTTAGATGAACACATCAATATCTTCCCTTATATATTGTTTATCTTCTCTTTATCTAATAAATATGGGACTTTGGTCTCGACTCCAACAATCCTTCCTTCGATGGAAGAACCACCAAAACTTTTCCTTAAATAGTCATCTAACCATGTTTAATTTCAAATAATTACTTTTAACTAGGCCAACTTCTTTCTACTAGAGCTTATTCCCTATTTGATCAGCTTAACCACGAAATCATAAAGACTATGTCATTGAAGCACATCAACATGAGCAAGTCCAATGAACAGCACTCCAAAACACTTGTTAGGATAACAAACCCTCTAAGAGCATATCTCCACATGTTATACTATTGTGCTTTTATCATAATTTTCATGACTTTGTTTGTTTGTTTAACCCAAAAAGTCATTTACCATCGAGTACTATAGAACTTCCTGTTATTTAGTCAACATTAACAATGGTAATATTCAACAAAAACAGAGCTAAATACCACAATACAAACACATACATGAAGCAAACTTAGCTCACAAAACTCAAAACATAGCTAAACTTAGAACCTCGGAGCTATGTAAGCTTTGAGAGGCTTTTTCATTACAAAGGTGAACTCTATCTTCTCCGATAGATCAACATTCTCACCATCCACAGCTTTCCACTCAAATTTCCATACCAAATTCGCCAAGAAATATTCCAAATGAAGAATCCCCAAACCATAACCAGGACATATCCTCCTCCCTGCTCCGAATGGCATCATCTTTATCTCTTTGCTCCCTGTTACATCAAACTCCGCCGCTTCTTCTCCTCCGCCGCCCTTCATGAACCTCTCCGGCTTAAACGCCATCGGATCTTCCCACACCTCTGGATCCCGACCCATCTCCGCCGCCAAGAAATTCACAGTCCCGTTTTTGGGTATCAAGTAATTATCAAATTGTATATCCTCTTTCACTCCTCGTGGTTGTAGGAAATGCCCTGGTGGGTGTCTTCTTAATCCTTCTAAAACCACGGCTTTCAGATACGGAAGTTTCCCCAGATCCTGTTCCTTCACCTCCTCCCTTAATCCATCTCCCAATACTTCTTTCATCTCTGCCAAAAGCTTGTTCTGGATTTCTGGGTTTTTCACTAAATTCGCCATTATCCATTGCAAGGTTGTGGATGTTGTATCGGTGCCGCCGGTGAGGAATTCCGATCATAATGTGACAATTTCACCGTCGGTTAACTTTCTATTATCCTCGTGAGGGAGTTGTAATTCAAGGAGTGTATCCACATATGACAACACGAATTCTTCATCATCTTCTTTTTCTTCTTCTTCACCTTCTCTGTTTCCTTTGTTTACTTTGTTTGCTCTGTTTTTCTTGGCCTCCCTTCTTGCTTCGGTTAGACGGATTATGACTCTCTCTTGGTTCTTTCTTAGTTGGAGAAACTCCTCCCAGCGCTTTGGAAGAAAAATCTTGGTCAATTTCGGATATAAATTGAGGAGACCAAAACGCATAAAATTTAGTAGCATTGTACGCTGCACATTCTCGACTTCTTTGATTTGGGATTCGTCAAGTTTATCCCCGAAGCACATTAACACCAACAAACAGAACATGGCGTACTGAAAGTGATCCACAACATAGACGGGACTTCCCGATTCAGAGTGAGAGAGAAGACGATTAAGAAGAATATCCAAAACCCACTTGCGAGCACGACCGTACAATCTCATACGGGAAGGATGGAGGATTTGGGAAGTGAGATTGCGGCGGAGGAGGCGCCAGAGTGGGCCGTAAGCGGCGGAGTTGATGCTGTGTTGGTTGCTTGAGAGGATTTTGGTCAAGGGAGGAGGTGGTGGGCGGTCAGCAAAGAGAGTGCCGTGTTGAAGCAGAGCTTTGTGGGCAATGGTGCGGTCGACGATGAAGATGGAAGGGCGAGAGCCGATGCGGAGGGTGATAATGGGGCCGTATTTGGCGACGGCGGTGCGGAGGTAAGACTCCATTTGCAGAGGCGATGTACGGAGCCATAGGAAAGTGGAAATGAAGGGGATTGAAGGAGGGCCTGGTGGAAGCTTTGGGGAGCTTCGGAATTTGATAAAAATGGAACTGAAAAGATAGCAAATGCAGAGAGAGATGAGGATGATGAACCAGGTGGTCTCCATTGTTGTGTGTTTGAGATTGATTGTTGAATCCAACTTTTAAATGTATATCCAATCCATGTGGTATATATGCAATTCAAATCCCAATTGTTATCGAAAACAAATTCTAAGATAATATTGGATTAAATTATAAATTACAAAATTTGGTTTGATTTTATTTTTTAAAATTAAGCTTATAAATACTTTCTATCCATATTTAAAAAAAAATTGTAATTTGTTATGGCAAAGCTATTATACTTACCTACCTTGATATTACTAATTTAAACAGATTCAAGAACTAAAGAATGAGTTTTAAGCATTTGGGGCTTGATTTATGCTCAGTTATATTTATTTTGTTAGTAGAGCTTTGAGGGAGCAATATATAAGTAAAGGTAGTGTTTTTTTGGATCATCAAAGGCCTTGTTTCATCTTATTTACATCTGAGAACATCAAGTACAAGTACAACTTTACAACATATATTCTTATTTACCATCAAATAAGAATACATATGCAATGTATAAGTACAAATTTACATGAAGTACAACTTTACCAAAAGTTTTACATTTCCCATCTCAGAACATATAAAAATGCCATCTCACAAAAAAAGCACGTGAAAATACTCCTAGTTTCAAGTACATCATTACAACCAAATCTACATCACCAATATGAACATAATTTAATGCTCATCTATATTCTTTCACTTTGAGGTTCGAGTCTTAAATTTTTGTTCGTATTTGTTACCCTAAAAAAACCATATGAATGTTGGATTTTGATATATGGTTGAACTTTGAGCAAGTTCAGCTCTTTGATGATGCGAGTGTAAGAACCTATTTGTGTTTAGCCTACATACTAATTAAGTTTAGTCTTTAATGTTTAGATGTAGTTTCTATTTAATATTTGTAACTTCAAAGTTGGTATATTTAATTTCTATTTTTTGAAATTTAATATCGAAAGAGTTTTGATATAATGCTTTCGGAAGTGACACGTTTAGTTCCAATTTATTCAATTGAATTGACAGTAAGTTTTTTTTTTAACAAAAATTACTTAATAGTGCAAAACTTTTTAGAGAGAAATACTTTAACTTTATATTTATGGTTATTAAAAAGCAACATCTACCAATTATACGAAGCAACCACCATTGTGGCAGATATTACCAGTTTTATACCTCCACACATTGTTGTACACTTTGGTGAATATTAATTTTAACTATTTAAATCAAGGATTAAAATGTCAACTTTTATAATATATTATTTATTATGCCAATATTGAAGTATCCATAACCAGAAGAGGTTTGAAATGATGATCATAAAGTTTAAAAGTGTAACACAAAAAAGTAATGACTCCTTAATTTAGCCTATATTCTGCCCTTTAAGAAAAACAAAAGATATAATTGAAAACACATGTTAAGATTTTTACTTTATCAAGTTCAAGGTATGATTTTTTTGCACTTTTATCTCGGCGGTATAAGGATAATCTCCTTGGTTAGCCTTTTCCTATTCTAAAATAGTTCCTCATGTGGGTTATTTGCGGAACACTCTAATGTAACATTGATCATTACTCCCGCACCGCACCGTTCACAAGATCCATGCACACAGCGTGCATGAGTGAGGAATGCTGCCACCGTGAATCTCAATCACCACGAACAAGTTGCAGAGTAGTAGAATGGACACCTAATCAATGCACAGAAAAACTCACTCTCAACCTTTTCATTATAACATGAATAAGGAACATATACAGCCTAGTGGCCCATGCCATGAAACTCATGACATGCCCAATTCTACGAAATTGGCGTTGGAACCCTCCATCAAGACTCCTCCTTGATGGATTACAACATGGCCCCAACTTGATTCCCCGAGCTTGCAAGGAAAGAACTCCATCAGGATTGTCCCTAAAGGAATGATCCTCTCTATGATTAAAGATTTTCCCCCACAAAGGAATGGCTTGGGACAATCTCTTTTTACAGGCGGGGTGAGGTGGTAGTTGGAGATTTGTGGAGGAGTGGACTAGTGGGATGTGTAACCACCCACTTTCCTATAATTTAGGAGCTCACTCTCCAATGGGTTGGTAACCACCCACTACCTAGCGTAACTACACACATCCCTATATTTAGGAGTCTACTCTCCTCTATTTTAGGTAATTGTCCACACCTCCGACAACTATCCACCCACCACTAACTTAGATAATTACTCACATTTTGGGTTATTACCAACACGTCAACCACATGGATACCTACATGATCTTGGATATTTATCCCATATGACACAACTACCCATTTGTGCACCTCACATGATTGTTTAGTCCATCAAGCCAGTTGGCGCCAAGGACCGCATCTTCCGCGTACACCATGTGCATGTCATGCCTTGTCACCCATCACTTTGCACGCGCCCATGACGGCCATATATCTGTCTGGCACTGCACCTTTGAATGTATTGTCGCTCGCTTAGGCTATGTTGTGTAGATGTTGATCTGTTGTGTGCGCCCCAGTAGAAGCTTACAGGATCTCGCACGCTAACACCACGCATGCCTACCGATGCCTCATTGCCTTGCTCTTCACCTGTGTGCTGCCCCGTGCAGATGTCCTAGCACTCTTCCTCACAAGACTCCATCAACTATGCCAGTGCTCAAGTACTAAAGTCCTGACACAAAGCTTCTATCTATTTCAGGTTTTTATTCTGTTGAAGTCCAAGTTGAAAGTTGGTGATCCAACTACCATGGGCTTGATAGGGTGGTTAAGATAGAGCCCACTATTTCAGCCTTCATATTGGGCTTTGCCCCATTATATTTGGGGCTGACAAGGGAAACAACAAATTTTAAAGTTTCATTTAGAAAAATGGAAAAAATTTTTCAAAATTATAAAAATAGCAAAACGAATTCATATAATAAAAAAATACTAATTAGTAAATGACAAAACCACACTAAAACAACCAAATTAAGTACAAATGAAAGTGAAGAGATAGACTGCTTCAAAAATAACACGAATACCACAAATAACACTCTACCTAGACATTCTAGAACCACAAATACATAGTATCTAAACATTCCAGAAGCAAAATTAAAAATCACTCAATACGGTCCTTTATGCAAGGGAAGATAATGAGCAGTCGATGGGGTTCATTAGAAACTTATGGATGTATTCTTCCAAGTTGAGAAAGAGCAAAGTTGATTTTACCAGTAAAGTTTATTGTTGGCAAGTGAATATATTAAGGAATTGCAACTTCATGACGATGTAACCATTAGAAGTATGATTGCGTTTGACACCAAACCAAACCAGTTGTAGGGGGAGTCTTGTCATCTTCATTCCAGGTGACCATTTTGCTCATTGGATCTTGAAAGCTAACTTTAAACACTATCAATCCTAAAACGTCGTTGTTGAAAAACAAAAGCAAAAAACATGTGTGCAAGAAAAAAAAAAAGATCGGCAACCTGGTGAGGGTGGTCATTAAACACTACAAGAATTTTGGGCTTTAATGTCGGTTGGAAAAAGTGAAACCGGATGTATAATGTCGGTTTTATTTTTTTAAAAAAAAACGGATCTTTAATGTTGGTTTTAAACCAACATTGTAGGTATACCTTTAATGTCGGTTTAAAACCGACATTAAAGATCCACTT